>NC_091624.1:49533619-49758238 GCF_027580195.1 Bos mutus | reverse complement strand
AGCTGGACTCTCTGAGCTTTGGTTTCTTTATCTGTAAAGTAGGTAGGGTACCCTTTTCAATTACCCTCCCAGGGTGATTTTTTCTTTTTTTTTTTTTCTTAAATCAGATTATGGCACTGGAGAGCCCTTGAGAAAAGTCAAGATTGGACTGTCTGGGATTGTTAAGCATTTCTGTGAGAGAGCCCTACAGTGGCATTTGCCTGGATGCACGAAGAAGGAAATCATGAAAGCTACAGAAAAAGGAGTATTGTGAAAATAATAGGAACTAAAGTAGGTCTCATTTAGGTTTAAGGAAGAAATAGGGCAGTGGATGTAAAGACTGAGCTATCTATTCTTGTTTTTAAGTCAGAATTTATTTTTTAGGGCAGAAAATGGGCAATTGGATTCTTTCATCCTGCATAAGTTAGAAGTCAGAATGTCAGAGGAGATGTAGGGCCCCCAGAACAAACAAAGAAATATATCCTGAAAAGATTTTCTTATGTGGCTTGGTGTGTATAAGAAGCTGGCTTAAAAGCTTTCAGATGTTCATATGATATAAATCATGATAATTGACCTAACGGTGTTAGGATCCTAGAGCATGACATTGCCACAACCCCGTCACATTCTGACTCCTTTGGAGAAATGTCAGGCTAGGAGACATCTGCAATAGCATATTTTGGAGGATGACACCAGCCTCTCTGCTCGCTGAAGCTGTTTGCTTTCTCCAGTCCAGCTCTCCTTGTCTAGAGCTCAACAAGATCCTCCAGACACCGGAAATGTGGGAATTCTGGGAATTGTCTGGGTCCCCTGGGAGCAGGCATGAAATTACCCATCAGGACTGCAGCATCGTCAGAGTAAACACATTCCATGGGCTTAGCCTCTGTTCTTTATGGGAGTAAATTGTCTACTTTTCATCAAGGTCCTTGGAGATAAGCATTCTTATTGCTCCCATTTTTCAGATGAGAAAACAGAGGCACAGAGAAATTTACTTATCTGCCTAAATTTGCATGGATAGGTAACTGACTAATTTAAACCCAGGCACTGTGGTTCTGGGGCTTCCCAGGTGGCTTAGTGGTAAAGAATCCGCTTGCCAATGCAGGAGTCATGGATTCGATTTCTGGGCTGGGAAGATCCCCTGGAGGAGGAAATGTCAACCCACTCCAGTATTCTTGCCTGGAGAATCCCATGGACAGAGGAGTCTGGTGGGCTACAGTCCACGCGATCACAGAGAATCGGACGTAACTGAGCGACCGAACATGCACACTGTGGTTCTAGGGCCCACATTTATAAACATTAAGCACTGGTCTTTGTTTCTGGCTTTCAAAGGGACCTCAGAAGATCAAGTGGTCCAATTGTCTGCCTGCCTGTCATTATCCCCATTTTACAGATGAGAAAGCTGAGGCCTAGTGCCCCTACCCTTCCTACCTGCTGCTCTTGCCAGTTAATATTGTGAAATCTTGACTCCAAGTGTGATAGTATTTGGAGGTGAAACCTTTGGGAAGTGATTAGGTGATTAGGATTTGTGTCTTTTGTTAAAGGAGACCCAGGAGAACTCATTTGCCTTTTCCACCATGTAATGTTATAGCAAAAGATGGTCATCTGTGAAACCGGAATTGGACTCTCACAAGACACTGAATCTGCTGGTGCCTTGATCTTAGACTTCCCAGCCTCTAGAACTGTGAGGGAGACGTTTCTGTGGTTTATAAGCCATACAGCCCATGGTGTCTGTTCTAGAAGCTCCAACGGGCTAGATACCAAGAGAAGAGGGCTGATTTGCTAAAGCCACACAGTGAGATTGCAGGTGAACTGGAATTAGAACCCTGCTGTTCTTTACAGGAATGATCTTCCCCAGCAGTTTCTGCCTTTTGGGCTTCTTTCCTCCTTCTGAGAGAGTGAGAGCCACATCAGCATGTGGCCCGGATGAGGCTCTTCCTTCTCATCCCTGGCATGCTTTCCACTCTCAAACCAGCAAGTCCTCCTTCTGTTGCTGGGCTTACTCTGGCTGCCAGAACCCCTCCCTGGTGTGGCCCTCGCCACTGTCCACAGAGGCTGCTTGAGGGGTACAGGTAGGTTGGCAGGAACTTTCACCAGCTATGATTCCAAGGTGGGTGCTCAGAGCATGCTCAGAGGGTGGTCTGAACAATTAGAAAAGGAAGATAAGATCCCTCTGAGTTCTTCAAAAACATGATGGATTGCATTGACCTCACTACTTTGCTGAGGAAGTTACAAACTGATGAGGTTAGGGGAACTGGGAAACTAGCAAATGTGAACTCCATGAAGGTGTTTGACAGAATCTCTTGTGAATTTTCAACCAGGTAGAAAAGATGGTCCATTTAGACGCATCTGTTCATTGTTTGCATCTCAAACCCAAGAGGTGTTAATCTGAGAGTAGTCTGGGGTGGGTGTCTACGGCAGGGGTCCCCAACCTCTGGGGTCTAATGCCTGATAATCTCATGTGGAGATAATAGAAATAAAGTACACAATAAATGTAATGCACTTGAATCATCCCCAAACCATTCCACCGCCTCCAGTCTGTGGAAAACTTGTCTTCCCCAGAAGCACTCCCTGGTACCAAAAAGATTGGGGACCACTGATTTGCAGTCTGTTCTTTGCCTGGGCTTTAAAAAAATTATATATGGTCTACAACTTATGGTGGTTTGTGCAAAAGTGGTATGCATTCTGAGAAAGCGTGCTTCAGATTTTGAATTTTTATCTTTTCATGGTCTAGCGCAGTGCAGTACTCTCTCATGATGCTGGGCAGAGGCAGTGAGCGGCAAGCATCCTGCTCAGCCACACGATCACAGTGGTGAGAACCGATATAGTTAAAACTGTCCTCTACCCAGACAACCATTGTGTTTTACACTTTCAGTGCACTGTTCAATAAATTACATGAGATATTCAACACTTTTTTAAGAAATAGGGTTCGTGTTAGATGATTTTGTCCAAATCTGTAGGATAAGTGTTCTGAACATTCTTAAGGTAAGCTAGCCTATCATGTTCTTAGATTACATGTATTAAATGCATTTCTTACTTAACAGTATTTTGGTTTGTGATGGGTTTATCAGGACTTAACCCATTGTAAGTTGAGGAAGATCTATCATTTTCTATGTATCTATCTTTAAAAGAAGATATATATTCTTTCTTTAATCAATTACTTGAATAAAATCATAGAAGTCTTACAGGTCAAGTTTTGCTAATGATGTCAGGCTAAGAGGATTAGCAAATATTTCAGATGACAGAGCCAGAAAACAAATTTCCTCTTGTCACATTCACACCATTGCTCCAGGATTCCAAGAGTTCTTTTTCAGGGTTCACTACATCCACTGGCTCTTGGGTTCCGACAACCAGCTGCTTAAGGACAGAACGAAGTTGATGAGGCTTAAAGGGAGTAGGTGTGAAAAGAGACTGAGGCCCTAGTTGACCGTGACTCATTATGCTCTCTGAAGGGAGGGAGCTGGAAGCTAGCGCCTGTGCTGATGTAAATGCAGGCCACTGTTAGTCCTGAGTCTGCTGAGAATGAGACCTCTTTCAGGGCATGTGCTGGGAAAGGCAGTGCCAGTAGGACCATGGAAGATATCTATAGTAGAGAAAAGCTTCTACTGATGACCTTGGCTTCGACCTTGGCTTTATCTCAGGTTACCCTCCCTCCTCACACTCGCCCTCCCTTCTACCGATAGTTATCAAGTAAGACCTCAGGATGCCAGGCACTGCAGTGGGCACCGGTGGACAGTACCAAACAGGGTCCCTGTCCTCATGAGCTTATGACCCATGTCTTTCTGCAACATGTGTGTAGGTGATGCCAGGGTCTCTGGGGTGGTGCCGTCAGACTGGCCCTGGGGAAAATCCAGGCATCCCCAGGCAGACAGAGGTGCGGTCAGGAGCTGAGGTACACACAGGTGAGCCCAGACGGGGCAGCCTAGGGTGGAATGCCTTCTGTTCTGCAGAATAGTTCATTCTGCTTTTGAGTGGGCAGGTGAAGACTGGTGGTGAGGCAGCAAGTGGCCTTGAGGAAAGGAGAGAATTGCATCCTTAGGGCAGGAGATTCAGGCAGAGGCCATCACATGGACAAAATACAGATCTCTAAGGATAGAAGCTTTGGGCTGGGATGAGGTTTTCTCTCTTATCACAGATACTGGTTTTACTCTGTGTTTTTGAAAAATGTTGTTGTAGAGTATAGCAGAATGTATTTGGTTTTGATCTTTTGGGATAGGTACATTATCTTGGAATCATAGCCCCCATTCCCACGATGAGGACAAATGTACCGAGTAATAAACAGATATCATTGAGTAGCTGAGCAGTTTCTGTTTGAGGACTTCAGTCAATATCATGCCAGAGGAGTCCATATCCACTGCTGGACCTATTCCAGCTGGGAAGAGAAAGGCATGCTTTTAAGATCCTTTGCATCTTTTGAAAAGCCTTCCTAATGACCGACTTTTGTACTTGGAGAGTTGACATTAAGATTTAAAAAAAAACTTGTAGTATCTTTATCTTATTATAAAGGTAATTTATGTTTATTGAGGACAATTCAGAAAATGCAAATTAAAAGAAGAAAATTAAAATCACTCATAACCTCACTATCTAATATAATCACTATAGATATCTTGGCATGTATTCTCATTTTTTTTAAAAACAAAATCAGATTATTTGCTCCTTGTTACCTGCTCTTATTTTCCTTAACTTTATATCATGAAGAGCTTTCTGGGCCATTTCAGAACCTCTACTCCGTATTTCTAAGTGGCTTACCAGTATTCCACCAGGTCATACATGGATAATCTTTTCTTGTTGAACTGTGGATTGTGTGCAGTTTCTTGGTGTGTGTGTGTGTGTGTGTGTGTGTGTGTCTGAATGTGTGTGTGTGTCTTAACAACATTGCAGCATACAGCCTTGAAACAAAATGTGGGTGCTTCTCTATGATTAGTTCTTTAGACTAGCATTGCCTGAGCCAAAGGGTATGCAAATTTTAAATATTTTAAAACTTAGTTATCTATGCCATTTCTGGAAAGCTTACTGTGGACCAGAGTCAAGTGCTTTTATATGCATCGTCTCATTTAGTTTTCATAACATGCCTAGCAACTATTATTATTCCTCTTTTAAGATGAAACATCTGAGTCTTAGAGAGTTTTAGTAACTTACCCAAGACCTCAGAGCTAGGACATGGAGGGAATCAAGCCCACTTACCTGGCTGCAGGACTCACAATGGAATCCTATACTACTTATTGCTAAGCTGTCTGTCCTCAGACAGCAGTGGATGGGGGTGGGGGGGGGTGGGGGGGGAGGGTGGTCTTCTCTTGAGCATGTAACTGGGAGATATTACTAAATAAAAAAACAAAAACAAAAGCTCTGCCAATTGGGCAGTTGATAAGTTATTATTTTGCACTTCTTTATCAGAAAGGTTGAATGTATTTCAGTGTTTAATGAGCTCCGTTTTAGTGAATTGAATTGGCATACCTGTTGAGTGTTTTTATTAATATACATAGCTCTTCCCTACTGAATTGTGAAACTGCTTTTTATATATTACAGTTCTTTACCCACCCCCAACCCTAATATGTGTACTAAATATTTTTCCAGTTTTTTCTCTTGTCTTTTAACATTAAAAAACTCATGTTACTTTTTAACATGAGTTTTTAAAAAATCTCATGTAGCTAGATTGATACCTTTATAATTTTGCTTTTGGGGTATACTTAGAACATCCTGCAAATAATCCATGGCTTTATAAATAACCCATTTAGATTTTCTTTTGGTTATACTAATGATTTAATTTTTTAAATATTTAACTCTTGAATACATTTAACATTTATTTTTTAATAAAGTGAACCTCTAATGATATGTTTATTTTCCAAATGGTTAATCCAGTGTTCCAATACCATTTATTGAAAAATTTATTTCTCTACTTACTTGAAATGACGCCTGATCTATAGTTGGTCTGTTCCTGAATTTCTAGGTTTCTAGGTTTTATAAGGTGTGTCTAGGTCAGAGCCCCACTATTTAAACCACCTTAGCTGTTTATTAGTCTTTAATATCTGATAAGGTAAGTCCTCTCCATAATGTTAATAGTACTTCTCTTTCCAAGGATTTTCCTAACTATCCTCATCCATTTATCCTCATGTTAGGACTAAAAATTATTTTGCTGAGTTCTAAAAATAATAATCATGAAGTTGATATTTTGGTTGGAACTTGGCAAACTTAGAGATTGAAATGTTTGCAGATTCATCTCATTCAAGAAACAAGGTGCATCTTTTCTTTTGTTCTTACCTCTTTTATATCCTTCTCAAAGAATTGGTAGTTATTAATTCATCCCACAAATATTTCTTGAGTAGTTCCAGACATTGTAGCCCTTTTCATATGAATCTTACTCGTTTGACTAACTTATCAGTATTTTATGTCTTTGTTGTATTGTGAGCGATATCCTTTTATTTTGTAATGGCTCCCCTTCGTCACCATATTTTCTAACTAATTATTGCTGGTAAGTAGAAAGCTTTGGTTTGTGAATATTTCATAACCAGCCACCTACTTGAGCATTCTCATTGGTCCAAATAGTTCCCCATGGATTTTCCAAGTAGACAGTCATCCTTTTCTGCAAGTAACAATACTTATACCTCTTCCTTTTTCAATATTTTTATGTGGCTTCTTTGTCCACAGATTGAATTGTCATAAACTGTGAGAGCAGAACCAGGTAGATGTTGTGAACACAGGCATTCTTGTTTGATGGTGTGTTTCACTGTTGCTGGGCATACTGGCTGTGGTTTGTGCCAGGCTTTGGTGTGTTCTGGAGGTACCTTCTTTCTCATTTACTAGGAGGGTTGGGTTTTATGGTTTTAAGTCAGAAATTTAAGTGAATTTTATTAAATGTGTTTTCAACATCTTCTGTATGAACTGTTTGCATTTCAAGGATTTATTTCAGCAGGCCCAGTGGGTGACTGCATATCTTCAGCTAGACTGTAGACACTTTGTGAGTGGGCTTTGTCCTCAAAATCATCTAAAATCATCCATCCCCAGCTGTACTGAGACCCTATGGAGAAACGACAAGCTAAAACCATTCAATCCTCCTCTCTCCCCCTGCAGTCAATGTTTAGTCAATGTGTGTGAGAGTTAGTAGATATACATTCACTGTCCTGAATTTCTAGAAGGATGTTATAGGGAAGCACTCTCAAAATTCAGAGGTGGGGAGGCTGCAGAGCCTCACCTTCCCTTGTGCACTAATTAGGCGCCATCAGTGCGAGGAGGCATTTCATCCAATTCTCCAGATGAGGTTAGTATCATGTTTGCCTCATCAAGGAACTGAATTACAATGGCATAGATGTTTAAATTGCAGGCCATAAAGTGCTTGTCAAGAACTAATTGTAGTCTTCCTGAGCCCTGGTATTACCAACCTCATGATTATGCCAGCTGCCGGGCTGGCAGGCAGCCTTTCCAGCAAGCACCTTGCAGTAAAGGTGTGGCTGTGATGGGGCAAATTTTGTCTAGGGAATTAGATGTGCTTTCTAAATAAATAAGGGATTCAGGTGTCAGGTGAGGAGCTGTATAATGGTTGGAAGTGCCCCCAGAACTGTGCCAGTCCATTTGGCTGAAAACAAGTTGTTCTAAAACTATTTGGTTGAAAACAGTATGATCAAGGTGAAAATTAGGTCCACAATTATGAGTTGGCAAAAAATGAATCATTCCCTCTTTGCTGGATTTTCACATGTGGGTAGTTTGGGTGCATTATTCATTTATTCAACAAATAGTAACGATTTGCTGTGTGTCAGGTACTGTTGTCAGCGATGGGGGTACAGCAGTGGGCACAACAAAGACTGTCCCAGAGAGCTTGGGTGCTGACGCTGGAGATGGAGAAATGTTGCCTAAATTAACACACATCTTAACTAGTGGACCATAAACCATGTCAGGTGGTGATAGAGCTAGAAAAGACAAATAAAGCACAGTAAGGGGGTAAGTGATGATGATTTAGTGGCTGGATGAGTTCTTTTTGAAGTTGGTGTCCAGAGAAGGCCTCTGTGAGATAACATTTCAGCAGAGATTGGATAGAGGGAGACATAGAGCCTGTGGTGTCGTGTGATGTCCAGGCCAGTGCCAAAGCAGATGCAGTGGTCCTGAGGCAGTTTCCTTGGGGAATTCATGGCCAGCAAAGAGACTGTTGGGGCTGGAGCAAGGTGATGAAGTGCTTCAGGGTCAAGCTGGTGAAGGGGAAGGGCTAGACCTTATAGTGTTTGATGGCCATGGGATGTTCAAGGATTTTGCACAGAGAAATGATGTGATCTGACTTGTGTTTTAGGGCCGTTTTCCAAACTCTGTCTTTAGGCATTTTGGGTTCGTTTCTGAAAAATTTTTTTGGCAGTGCAGACATAGTTGGCTGAAAATGAAAGATACACGGAAAAAGTAGTCAACCACCACCACAGAAAGCAGAAAAAAATTCTGAAAAATTGACAACAATGCCTGAATACCTATAAGATGCTGTAAACTTGTCTCAGATGCCCTCAGGTTATTAATATGGGGAAAGTCCATAAGTAGGACTCTTCCTTTTTGACCAGATTATTGTCTGGATCAGGCCTTCATCTGTCTGGGACTGGTCAGTGTAGAGTTTGCCAGATCCTTCCCTTTGGTCAGGAGCTTGGGTCTGGAGGCATACAGGTGGCTCAGAATCATCGTCTTGAGCTGAAAATAACTGCCACAGGACTCAGGCTACGGTAGTACACTTAGGCTTTACATGATACAAAGAGCCCTCTTGGTCTTGTTTCATCTTTATTGCTACCCTTACTGTGTTTTATAAGGTCCATAAGTCAGGAGAGGTTGGACTTATGGACTTATGGAGGGCTTGTGTTGAATGAATGACCATCTGAGATCCTGGATCCACCATAGAGGCCTCCTATATGCCTGGACCTTGGCCACCTCTATAATATAGCCTCTTCTTACAATAGTGTAAAGATCTATTTCTGTTTTT
The DNA here is from genome assembly GCF_027580195.1 of Bos mutus. Lineage (NCBI taxonomy): Eukaryota > Metazoa > Chordata > Mammalia > Artiodactyla > Bovidae > Bos > Bos mutus. Next base: position 49,749,324 of record NC_091624.1, on the reverse strand, counting down.
GTTTGTCTGAGTTAATTGGGACTTTCTTTAGGCAGTGTACTAGGGTGATAGGTGAGCTGCCATATAACAGAGGGACCCCAAAATATAGTGTCTTAAATCAGTTAAAATTTTATTTTCCTGTCAACCTATAGTCTGACTGGTCCAGGCTTAGGACGTCTCTGCTCTACCAAATAATTCAGGGATTCAAGTTCCTTAACTTTTGCTGTCCCACCGTGCCTATAGGATTTGTCCTTGTTGCTGTGATTGAACAGGGTCACAGCCACATATGTGTTACAGTGGGTGTAGGGGGAAGAGAAAGTGCAATAATCTAGAGCAAGCATCCTGTAAGACAGGATGAAGACAGTCCAGAAGTTGTAAATATCAATTCTGTTCTATCTGTTAGAAATTAGTCACATAGTCATGCCCAGCTACAAGGGAGGATGGTTACATTTGATCTCTAGCCTGATGGTAAATGCCGAGCTTAAATTTAATGATGTGGTATATTAGTTTCCTATGGCTGCTATAAAACATTACCACAAACTTAGTGGCTTGAAACAACACAAATTTATTCTCTTACAGTTCTGAAGGTAAGGAATACAAGATGAGTTTTGTTAAAGTCAAGGTGCTGACAGGGCTGGTTCCTTTGGAGGCTCTGACAGGAGAATTCATTTCCTTTTTCAGCTTCTAAAGGTTGCCTGCATTCCTTGGCTCATGGCCATTTCCTTCCTTGCATCACTCAAACTTCTTGACTGTTGTCACATCTCCTATTACTCATTCTAGTCTCCTGCTTCCTCTTTAAGGACTTTTGTGATGACATCAGGATGATGTGCTTGGATATTGAGTGCCACTCCTTACTACCCTGAAATTCACTGGTTTAACCAGTATCTCTTTATAGAAAAGCAAAGGGTGTCAGGCGTCCTGTGCTGATCCTTAAGGATATATACTCTAAGTTTGGAAAAGAGAACTTAGAAGGAAGCCCATGGTCAGATCAGTTGCCCACATCTGTTATTGCCAAGTTCTGTACCCTTGATGGACTCCATCACTTGCCCCCACCTTCAGAATGATGGACATTTTGGGGCCAGATGCCTCCTTCCACAGACATGTGGCTCTATAGAGCTAACACTGAGCCTACCACCCACGCTGGTGGCCCTGTACTGTTCTCCTGGTTTCCCTGTACTGTCCTCCTCCTGATCACACAGGCTGAAGGCCTTGACTTCCTCTCTGGCCACTCGCTTCCATTGACCAGCCCCTTTCCCCATTAGCCTCCACATTTTCAGATCTCAAGATGTTCACTCCTACCCCTTTCTTGGTAGCCTCGTTGCTTATGGAACTGCCCCAGGTCCTCATCCCTGCGGTTGACACAATCTCCACACTTCTCCTGGAAGGACCCATCTAGTCCTTCCTCCTTCAGGCCTCCACTGTCCACAGAGGCTCCTGCTTTGGTTTCACTGACTGGAGAACACTTGCTCTCCCCACCATGCTCAGAAATCTCCACTGGGATCCCTGTTTCTATCAGGTGAAAACTCATCTGCTCTCAGTCTTCATGCGTTTGACCTAGATGGGAAGACGAAAAGGGCCCTGGAGTCAGAACCTCCAGCTCAGGGTCTTGTCCTCAGCCATAGACCTGCTGTGAGGCGTGGGTAAGACATGTCTATCCTCTGAACCTCAGTTTCCTTCTTCACAAGATGGGTGGGTCTGGCCTGCTGAGCTCTCCTCCTAAGAAGTGGTGATTCCTTTCCAACCTGGTTACCTGGCCGGACTCCTGCCAGCCAAAGCTTGGGGAGCCAGAAAGAAAAGAGGGTCTGGAGGGCTCCCAGCATAGTATGCCCACGAGTGGCTCCTTATTGTCTCCCTGGCATGTGGACCCTCTGGCTCAGGGGCTCCCCAGGCCACCTGTGCACTCCTGAAGGCAGTCTGGACCGCTGGCTCTCAGTCTCTGAGACCATGGTCAGGGAGGGCATCCCAGGGCCCAGTCAGCTGTGAAGGACTGGCAGGCTGCCCCGTTGCCCCGTCAACTTTCTTCCTGTCTCGTCTGTCATTGACTGTCCAGTGGAGCCATCTCATCCCCTTCATCTGGCCTGAGCAGTAAATCTGTACTTGGGCGAGTGATGTGCCAGGGGCTGTTTCCCCAACTAGGCTGGTATCCTCGGTGCAGGATCTTCTCTTGTTAGGCCCCCAGTCCCATCTCACCCCATCCCACCAGCCCTCAGGGCCCCCGAATCAGGCACGAACAGGAGAGTGAAGGATCCTAGAGTCCCCAGACATTAATGTGGCTTTCATAGGTGAGGGTGCTCTTTCCTCTCAGAATCCCTGTGATTTCTGGGCTGTGTTGATGGGTTTCACCAGCTTGTCAGGCCTGGCGAGGTCCCTGAGTCTGGACCTGGGAATTTGGGGGAGGATTGGTTCTACCTTCCATTCAGCAGCAAATTATTAGGCTCTTTTTATTTTTATTCCAGGCACCATCCTGGGCACTGGAGGGAACTGCTAAGCAGAGTTTATAAAGCCTTTCTGCCCCCTCCCTAGATGATGACAGAGACCAAAATGGTCAACTATCATGAACCTCACAAGGCTGCAGGATGGACCCATGGTGCCCAAAGGATGGAGGGTCTGGCTGTTAAGCAAAGTTTATAAACCTTTGTTCCTTCCCAAGAGGATTGATGTGGGGTGTGTGGGTGGCATTTGCAGTGGCTTGTGGGCTCCAAACAGGCTTTCTGGCTACAGAAACTATTACCATTTATCTCCTCAGCAGGCCTTTTTGTGACCTTCAGAGAGTGCAGCTGAAGAATTAGTACTGGGGTCAGACAGGGGCTTGTTATTTCAGCAGTGCTTTACAGCAAAACCAAAGTGGTGCTGGTGATTACACAAGGGTCCCCTGTTCAGTTATGCCTCATTTGTTCAGGATCTTCAGGACATGAATTGAACTGAGACACTTATTTTCGGGGAACTAAGGTTTCCATATTTAAACACCAGAAACTGTTTTCTTAGAAAATATTGGACATTTTGTATTTCTTTTTAAATACATATTGAAACATTTTTATTAACATATAGTTGATTGAAAATATTGTTCTAATTTTTTTGTTTTTTAAAAACATACAGTTTTTTCATGTGTATGTTAATGGTAGCAAAAATCCTAGAAAATACTTATAAGGAATAAAAACTTTACCTTAATCTCCTCTCAGAGGGAAGTACTGTTAACATCCCACCTTCTAAGAAATGGCACTTTTAATTTAATCTTTTCTTGATGGTTCAGTATCTTCATTTCAATCTCCAGTTATCTTCCACTTTTACTGTGGGAAGCTACATGAGGGATGTAGGATTTTTTGCTGCTCCTACACTATGATTCTTGAGTATAAGGAGTGCTGTGTGTTGTTGCTATCTATTTTGTTGTTTTCTCATTCTCATTGTGCCTGCTGGCACTCCCCGCTGCTGTATTAAACCTTCTTTGTATTCCTTTGCTTCTCTCCATGCACCATACCTTCTTGATTTGGGAAGATGCACAATCTTCCCTTAGCATTTTTATATTGTTGAAACTGGGATGTGTCTTGCCAGCAGGCCGAGGAGTAAGTTCTGATGAAGATTCCTATCGTCTGTGTTTAGATGGAATTTCGTCTATTTCTACCTTAGCTGCAATGGTCACTTATTTTGTTGGAGATCTTACACTTACTTGAATTTTAACTTGCATTTGAATTCCTAAATGATTTCTCATTATGTGTTCCAAAAGATTATGCTTTAATGAAGTAATAAAATTATTGTGAATGCAGAAGATTGCCTGTCACATGCCGGGCAAGATGATTAAAGGCAGCAGAAATCGCCGAATCTCTCAGAATAGATCTTAGAATTTTCAGAGTTCAGGGAGGTAAATGTGGCCAAATTTTTGTTATGGAGAAATGTCAAGTCTTCCAAATTATTAAAAGCTTGGGACTGTTTTCAAGAGAAACTATCTAGTTTCTTTCATCAATAGATTGAATTTAATTAAGAAAAAATGGACCTGCAAATAACCAAGTAGGGAAATCAGATCAAAGCTTCCTATCCATCAGATTGCCTGAGAATTATTCTTTGAATTGAAAGATGCCAGTGGGGTTAAGGTTATGAAGAGTGGTTCATGAACAGCAGGGTGTCAGCACCATGCTATGCATATCTGGCTGAGGCAAGCAAGCACTGACTTGGAAGAACCTTGAAAATGAATCTGAAGAAGGCTTAGATTAAAACTTAGTATATTTTGAATAACAAAGTAGTTTTGGGTAGGAGGGGCAGGGAAGGGGAGGGAAAAAAAAAGTAGTTTTGGAAAAACTGCTTTTTTTGGTCAATAAAGAGCTGCTTCTGTGTTTTCACTTAAAAAAGGAAGGCAGCCTGACACATACTACAACGTGGATCTTGAGGACACTGTGTTACGTGAAATAAACCAGTCACAAAAAGATGAATACTGTGTCATTCCACTTATATGAGGCATCTAGAGTATCAAATTCAGAGACAGAAAGTAGAATGGTGGTTGCCAGGGAATGGAGAGTTATTGTTTAATGGATATAGAGTTTCAGTTTTGCAAGAGGAAAAAGTTTTGGAGACTGATTGCATGACAATGTGAATATACTTGTACTGTATATAAACAGTACTGAACTATACGCATAAAAATGGTTAAGACAGTAAATTTTATGTTATGTATATTTTATCACAAATTATAAAATAATTTCTGTGTTCTCTCTGTGGGAATACCACCATCTACCCAGTTCTATAAACTGGAAACCTTTGGCCTCCTTCTGTGTGCTTCATCCAGTGGTCTCTAGACCTTTAGATGTTATCTCCTATTTCTCCAACTATTCCCTGTTTACTATCTCTTCAATCACAGTCTAAGCTACCATCATCTTTACCAGACCACTGCAGTGACCTCTTTACATCATCTCATGGCCTTTTTTCTGTCCTCAAATCATTTGTCCAGAGTGAACTCTTCGAAAGTCTTGATTGTATCAGGCTCTCTGTTAAAAGCCTTTAGTGATTAGAGAAATATTAATGAAAACCGCAGTGAGATGCCACTTTATGTCCACTAGGATGGCTAGAATAATAAAGTCAGATAAAAACAAGTGTTAGTGAGGATGTGCAGAAATTGGAACTCTCATGCACTGCTAATGGTAATGTAAAACAGTGCAGCTGCTTTGGAAAATGGGCTTCCCTGGTGGCTTAGAGGATAAAGCGTCTGCTTATTAAATGTAGAGTTACCATATGAGCCAGCAATTCCAATCCTAGATATGTACCCAGGAGAAATGAAAACGTATGTCTTCATTAAAACTTGTGCATAAATGTTCAGAGCAGCGTTATTTATAATAGCCAGTAAGGTGGAAACCATCCATCAACTGATAAATGGATAAACAAAATATGGTATATCCACAAAATAGAATATTATTTGCCCATCAAAAGAAGTGATAAACACAATAGCTCCTAGCCACAGGTAGTTATTTAATTTGAATTTAATTAAAGTAAAAAACGTAGCACTTCAGTAGCACTACCACATCTCAAGTATCCTATAGCTATTTGTGGCCAGTAGCTGCCCTGTTAGACTACACAGATATAGAACATTTCCATCATTGCAAAAAAGCTCTATAGACAGTACTATACTAAGACCTTGTCGTGACAGTGACTCAGTTTCAAGCATTATGCTTCCAGGATATATAACCATCTTATCTAGTTATAGCTCATTTCCTGAAAAAAAAAAGGGGTGGGGGGAAAGGATAAAAATGTTGTAGTGATACATGCTACAACATGAGTGAACCTTGTAAATATTATAAGTGAAATAAGGAACTAGTCATAAAAGACCACATAACATGTGATTCCATTTACAGGAAATGTCCAGGATAGGCAAATCTGTAGAAACTAGATTAGTGGTTGTTTAAAGCTGAAGTTGGGTTCCCTGATAGCTCAGTTGGTAAAGAGTCTGCCTGCAGTGCGGGAGACCCTGGTCTGATTCCTGGGTTGGGAAGACCCGCTGGAGAAGGGATAGGCTATCCACTCCAGTATTCTTGGGCTTTCCTTATGGCTCTACTGGTAAAGGATCCACCTGCAATGTGGGAGACCTGGGTTCAGTCCTGGGTTGGGAAGATCCCCTGGAGAAGGGAAAGGCTGCCCACTCTAGTATTCTGGCCTGGAGAATTCCATGGACTGTATAGTCCATGGGTTCACGTAGAGTTGGATACAACTGAGCAACTTTCACTTCACAAAGCTGCAGTTGGGAGTAGTGGTTTCTAAAGGGTTCAGTTTCTTTTTGAGTGTTTTAAAACTGACTATGAAAATGGTTGCACGTATGTATGCGTGTAGTAAAAACCATTGAATTGTACACTTTGAGTAGGTGACCTGTATGGTATGTGAGTTATATCTCAATAAGGCTTGCTTTTTTTTTTTTTTTTTTTTAGCCTTATAGGCTTTCCTTGTAGGAAAAAAGACCAAATCCTTCAGTTGGCCCTCGGGGTCTTGCCCACCGGCCCTCCTCCCTGAGTCCTGTCTTGGCTGGAGAGACTGCATGCATGGCATGCTGCCCTTGCCTGCAGTGCCTCCCCTGCCACCTCCACCCTGTCAGCTGCCTGGTTCTCCTGGATGAGTTCTCCTAACTCTGCCTAGTTCGGATTCTGGCTCAAACATTACCTCGTTGAGGAGGCCTTTCCTGACTCCTTGTAACAGGTTCCCCAAGCAGGTACTTAATGTTTCCCGCACGTCTGTGCTTAATTGCGTGTGCCAGCTCCTTGGCCTCTCCCTGCAACCCCCGACTATTCTGTATGTCTCGTGTTCTCAGGTCCTAGCAATAATGCTTCATAAGTATTTGTGACTTTATGAATCATTTACATTGTTGGTATTATGGGGAACACGTGTACACCCGTGGTGGATTCATGTTGATGTATGGCAAAACCAATACAATATTGTAAAGTAATTAGCCTCCAATTAAAAAAATAAAATTATGGTATTGAGGACTTCCTTGGTGGTCCAGTGGCTAAGACTTTGTGCTCTTAATGCAGGAGGCCTGGGTTTGATCCCTGGTCAGGGAACTAGATCCTGCATATTGCAATAAAAGATCATGCATGCCACAATGAAGGTCGAAGACCTTGCATGCCACAGCTAAGACCCGGCGCAACCAAATAAAATAATTAAAAAATTAATTCCTTATTTCTAAAATGATTCAATGCAGCTTAAAATAAAATATCAGTTAATAGGTATGACTTACAAAGCTATATTGATTAAAATGTATATTCCATAGAAAGAGCTGGACTGATCAGAGGAACAGAGTAGGAATCCCAGGAGCGTGTCTAAATAAGTACAATAAGTTCATATATACAAAATGTAGAATAATTGATAAAAGCTGAATTATTCTACAAAGTGTGTTGAGAGTGAGTGTTTCATCACAATTTAAAGTTAAAATATAAAGACAACCTAATTCAAAAATGGGCAGCTGTTTTTGGGAATGACTGGTAAGTTTGGATATAAAAATTTTAAATGTCTGAAAATCAAAACCACTATATACTGAGTTGGGCTCCCAGGAGACTCTGAGATGTGCATGCAAAAGCCTTACTTGGTCTGAGAGTCCAGAGTTAAGAGCAAGGATGACAGGAGGGGACCACTGTTGTTCAAGGGATGCCTCCCTGACTTCATGGGGAGCACTGGAGTTGGAAGGGCCCTTTAGGGATGTCCCAGACTGAGGCAATGGGCCTGGGTCTTTGTTTCCCTGTATCAAACCGTCACTGGTGTGGGCTGCCCACTGGGATGAGGCGGTTCCTGAGGCTGAGGGCAGGTTCCAGTAAGGGACTCAGTTATAAGCCATTTCCAGAAGTCGGGGGATGGGCTTTGAAGAACAAAGGGGATCTGGGTGGAGCCCCACAGGATCCTAAAGAGTCAGGGTAAGTATTTACCCTGCATTCAGAGGTCTGCACACAGGAGGTTTACACCACCCAGGTATGCTCTGGAGCAGCACCTGTCAGGGAGGGAGGGAGGCAGGATGGGGCTGGTGGAGAAGTTGAACTTCCAGGCAGCTGCAGCAGAGACCTCAGCTGATCCTACAGGGAGCTCTGAAGATTGTCCTGCATCAGGGCAAGGGTTCCAGGCCTGTATAGCCCCGAATGGGACAGTTACTGGGGAAGGGTTGTCCCTGGGAAGGGGATGTAAACTTGGGTGAGGCAACTCACTTTGGCTGCGCTGCAGTGGGTTCAGTTGTGAGGTCAGCGCCAACGCTCCCCACAGCTGGGGGAACACGTGCCTGGGTCCTGAAGGGGAGGGTCTGGGAGGCGCTTCACAGCACACTTTCCTAGTGCTTCTGCCACCTGCATTCCATTGTTTGACTATAAGTTCAACCATCTCGAGTATCTTCTCCAAAGTTCTGTCATCTCTTTTCCTCAAAGACTTCTAAGAGAAAGTTAGAGGCACAGGCTGCAGCCCTCTCCACTACAGCTGGTCTTGGGGAACACTGATATTTATCACCTCTCTCCTTTGCTGTCTATTCTGGATCCATAGCATCTCTGCTCATCTTGGTGGCTTCCTAGATGGGGTGACCCTGAGGGCTCTAGACCCCTGGCCACCATGTTCTTTTGAAGCCATGAGTGCTACACTGTCCACTGTCCATTTATTGTCAAAATTGAGCAAAGAACCACTGAGAGATACCAGGTGAATCATCTGGGGACGTGATCACTGAGTAGGTCTATGCATCTGGTGGACTCATTGTGCTCTGGACCTAGGCCAGAACTTCTTTTATTGGCTATATGTTTGTGTGTGTGTGTGTGCATGGGTGCTCAATTGTGTTCCGACCCTTTGTGACCCCACAGACTGTAGCCCGCCAGGCTCCTCTATGTATGGAATTTTCCAGGCAAGAATACTGGAGTGAATTGTCATTTCCTACTCCAGGGAATCTTCCCGATTCAGGGATAGAACCCTCATCTCTTGCATCTCCTGCATTGGCAGGCAGATTCTTAACCACTGTGCCGCCTGAGATTTGGCTGTCCCCCATCAATTTCATTCTAACAGGGCACCATGATAATCCATTGGGACCTCAGATACTCATATCAACTCAGATCCTGTGTTTAACTATCTTCGAAATGCCTGAGTCTTTCTCTTTCCTAAGTTTGTGTTTACAGGAAATATATTCTGTAGGTTCCTCTAGGGAAAGACTGGGGACATCATTATTATATATCCTTGCTGTGGTGTTTTAGGATCCTTCCTCATGAGAATCCCTAGCTGGTCTGAAAAATGTCTCAGGTGCATTAACTGGGCAAGACATTGTGATTTGTTTAGTTGGATAGCTGCCTTCCATCTCCTCATCATCCATTCATTTATTTTTGGTTGTATAAATTAAGCAGTTTTCTCATTGGCTGCCCGTCTGTCTTTCCCATTAGGTACACTGTGTTCTGTTAACCATTTTCCTAGATCTCTGCAGAATAGGCCCCTCTGACTGCCATTCTGACCCTGCTGCTCATTTTGATAATTGCACCCACCTTGCTTCTAACAGTTAAGTGCTGCCGTCTGACCTCTTATTATTTGGGGCCCTGTTGCTCCCATTGCTGTCAGGCAGTCCAGGCTGTAGCAGCATTTCTTGCCATCAGCTCTGGCCCACAGGGAAGATCTGAAGGCCAGAGCATCTCCACCATGCTGATCCTCTCCACCAGGGTTCATCCCCTCAGCAGAACACGGTCTCCTGGTGGGTTTCTCAGCCTTAGTAGTATATTCACTCTAGTATTGCTTACTTCTCTAAGCTTTTTGATCCCTTCTTCCACTGTCTTCATAAGAGTTATGGCATTTCTGCTTCATTTAGTGTAGAGTAGGCTTCTAAAAGCCATTGTGTTAATACCTCTTAGAATACTTGCCAGGCTCTTATATCCTGTATCATGGGAGGGTGCTCCCATATCGATAACACTTGCCTTTAACCAGCTTCGTGTTCTATCCCCCTTGATGTACCATCCTCGGAATCCAGGTCTATACATAACCTTCTTGTTCCTGTGTTGGCTGGTCCTGTAGCTCAAGCCTTCTCAGGCTCAGGACATCCCTGATTGGGCTATATTGTGATTTGACTCTAGTTTTTGGCCTGATGGTCAGGGAAGGAGATGGGGGATGAATCTCGAGGAATGAGCATATGTCATATTGTTTCTGCATCATCTTCAAGCAAAGGGACAGCTCTAGCCCATCACAGGGAGCAGTGGGTCATGATTGCAGGCCCAGATGGCTTAGGAGAACCTGAGGACTCAACTTTTTGAGTGCACTGACCAGATATCTCCCAAGTCTGATGGTATCATTCCCCAATCAGAGTCCTGGGTCTGAACCTCAGCCTTTTCTGTGCTTTACTTACAGGAGATATGTCTCTTTCTGTGATGCCAAGGAAGGTGTCTGATTTTCACAGTTCACTTAAATTGGTGATTAATCATTCTCAGCCTTTCTTCCTCAAGTACGTTGATTGTACCCAGAAACAGCCATCTGATTCCAAGTTCCTTATAGTTACTACGTCCCTCGTGTCTCTCAAATGCCTATGATATTGCTCCCACCAGTGTCCCGTTCCCATCCACCATGGAGGAAGGTTAGCAGTTTCACTGCTTCAGCATGCCATGGACTGTGAGTGCTTCACCTGCCGCCAGTGATGGGGCTCTCTGTGCCAGCTCCAAAATCTCACAGTGACTCTGCTTCCTAGAATGACTTCTGAAGCCAGCTCCTTAGATTGGGTTCCTTAGGAAACTAGGACTTTGAGATTTGCATCCAGGAATTTTTTTGGCAAGTGCTCTCAGGAACACTGCCTGCAAAGGAGTGAAAGAAGCAGGACTGGGCAGAGGAGAAAGTGGAACTGCAATACACTTGCAAAGAAGCCTCCATCAGTTCCCCAGGAAGCTCTGGAGATGTCCTGAAACATGGCAAGGGCCAGCCTTTGGTGCTGCAATGCTGGATGCAGGCTGCTCCTGGGAGTCTAGGGCAGAATAGTAACTTCCAGCCCAGGGCAATTTGTAGAGAGAGACATCTGTGTGTCACCAGGAGCCAGCCTCCTAGCAGCTGGGCAAATGAGTGTTTTGGTCCTGAAGGAGAGATCTGGGCAGTGCACTGTAGCATCCATCATGATAATCAAAGTATCCTAATGTACAAAGGGAAAAATAGTAAAGAGATGAAGACTCCAGGGAATGATGGTCAAAAGACTGTGTAGGCTTAATAATGACCCCTGAAAGATGCCGACATTCTAATTCCTGGGACCTGTGAATGTTACCGTATATGGCAAAGGGAACTTTGAAGATGTTAAGAATCTTGATGTGGGGAGATTACCCTGGATTATGCAGGTGGGCCCGTTGTAATCACAAAATTCCTTAGAAGAAAAAGGCAGGGGACCAGAGTGAGTAATAGGAGATGTGACAGTGGAATCAAAAAGTCTTTAAGTGCTACAAGGAAGGGGCATTGAGCCAGGGAATGCAGGCAGCCTCTAGAAGCTGAAAAAGACAAGGAAACTGAGCCTCTCCTGGAGCCTCCAGAAGAGAACAGCCCTACTGACGTCTTATCTTTAGTCCCATAAGATTTTGCATGTCTGTCTCGAGAAGTATAGAGAATAAATTTTTGTTGCTTTGGCCACTGATTTTGTGGTGATTTGTTATGGCAGCAATAAGAAACGAATTCAGACCTGTACAGGAAATTCTCCAAAGAACAAATATAATACAAACACAGTTAAAAATATATTCCCTAGTTATGTTTATCTCTACTAGCTATCAATGAAATTCAAATTAAAGCAGTTAAGATACCACTTTTTATCATATTGGCAGAAATAAAACTTGTTCTTATTGAGGAGGATTAAAGAAATACTCTCAAATAGTGCTGGTGGGAATGTTGTGTAAATAGGTGCAACTTTTCTGGAGGGTTATATGAGAATATTTGTCAAATGACTTTAATAAAATTTGTTATCTTCCTTGATCTAGAAATTCCATTTCTAAGATTTTATCCTAAGGTAATGGTTGGAGTATAATCTAAAAATGAAAAACTAATTTAAAATACTCTAAAAGTGAAAAATGGGAACTTCCTAAATATTCAAGAAGAGGGGACTGGTTGAATAAATGTTGACATATCTGTGCAATACCTCTGTATCCAGTTTTGACATTGAAAAATGCTGACTTATTGTTAAATGAAAGAGATAGGTCAAAAATAGTATCTATAATATAATCCAGACTTTATTAAAACATGTATATGAAAATGTCTTAAAAGATATGTACCATATGCAATTTATATGGTGGTTATTTCTGGTAAGTTGTGGTTTAATACAGTAAGGGCTGTTGTGACGGTCATGGTCAGAATCATCATTATCATTGAATTGGCTGAGTTGGCCTTTATCCTGAAGCCTGTTTCTAAGAACTGGATGTTAGTAATTTCTGTGACCATGTCTTTCTCATAACCCTTTCCCCTTAAACAGGAACCCTTCCTTGTATCTGAACCCCAGGCCTGGAGCCTTAGTGCCTTGAGAAGTTACAAATTCAAGAGTCAGCAGGTAATATAAATGAGAGAGAACAGGGGCAAGAGTAATTGATGCAGTCACACTTCACGTATTACATTTGTCAGACTAGTTTTTTTAATTCTGTTAAGAAATACACTTTCTCCATTTTTCTTGGAAACATACTGTCTCTGTGGTTTGTTTTGTTTTCCCACTTTTAATCAAAACATAGGTACAGAAAAATATTTCTTCACCATAAGAAAAACAACATTGCAAGTGCAATGATAAATGTCAGCTGACGCTGTTGGATAAAGATGGGAAGTCATGGAGACATGGTGGAGAAGAAAGCCCTGCCCATCTGAAGGGGCAGTGGCTACTCAGCTTCACCTGATCACTACCACATGGGAATGTGGCCAAATTGAACAAATCTACTGATTTTTTTTCAAGAGAAGCAGGAAATTTGGATTTTTTTTTTAAAGTATTGGCTCAGTTTTTAAAAATAGCACTATGGGAACAAATAAAACATTTTACAGTTGAATATGGCCCAGGAACTACCAGTTTGCAAGCTCTGGTCCAGGATCAAAGACCTGGTTACTCTTGCCAATACTCCTTACCCACCCATCCATTAACAGATCTCCCAACTATTGACTGATTATTGTCTGGATCTCCCCCTATTTCATGTTTCCATAATCATTTTCATAATCAATGCTCTGCCCTCTTGCTGGGACACCTTCATTCCTAAATATTCTTAGAAAATGTGTCTCTCCTCTGATAAGGTTTTCTTAAGAATAGATGAAATGATTTAAGGCATAACTGGTAATTGGCTCACTGTTCTGTGGCAATGGAAAAGTATTCCTTGCCAATAATTTCTCTCAACACATTTTCAGACAAAGCAACATATGGGGTAATTATTTTTAGATCAGAAATAATTTGGGTGTTATAATGTCAGTGTACGTAAACCTGGTAAGATTATAGGAAGGTTTTTAAATGAGTTTTGAAACTAGTGACATATAAATTAAATGTTGAAGTGCTTGCCCACTTATTACTCAAAATATCAGCTCTACTATTTTTTTCTCCCTTCATAATAAGACAGCAATGCAGGCAGGGCTTAGCCCAGTGATAGAGCCTGTTGGATGTGAATGCAGCATCTTGGCCTCTGCTCCCTGGTCCTGCAATTCATTTGGAGTTCCCTGTCCTAGTATATGGCCCCACCATCCATCCATTTCTGCAAGCTGAAGGCTAGGAACATCCTGTACACGCCTTCTGCCTCTCCGCCATATCCATCCTAAATATTTCCCAGATCCATTTATTTCCCCTCATCCCTACTGCTGTCCTATTCCAGGCTGCCACCCTTTTGCTCTTTGGCAGCTACACTGGCCTTCTAACTACCTCCCTGTATCCACTGTCATCCCCTCTTAGCTCATTCCTGATGCTGTAGCCAGATAGGATTTTCAGAACTGAAATTTTGTATATTACCTCTTTGCTTGGGACCCACCCAGTGGGATGCGTTGCTCTTTACATAAAGAATAAAATCCTTAACATCATTTTTATATTATGTATGGACTACCTTCCATCTGTATTACTACTGTTATCTCTTGCTTTGGTCCCCTTGCTTTCTGGCTCCAGCATCTGCACCTGTTTCGTATCTTCAAATGTGCCTGTAGTTCTCTTGTTATGGACCACTCCCTACATCCTACTTCACCTTACCTAGTGAACCCCACCACGTCTTCGGAGCTCAGCTCCGACCCCACTTCCTCGAGGACTCTCCCTTGAGCCGTCCTCCCTTGAGATCAGGTCCTCCTCTTTTTGCTGCATGTTCTCTAACCTCCTGTTTTTCTGTAGCACTTGTCAGCTTGTATTTATACACACATTTCTATAACTCTTAGACTAACACCTGTTTTAACCACTGGTATATGAGTTCCATGTTAGCTCCCTGTTGAGTCCTCACTGTCTGGCACATAGAAGGTACTCAATAAATATTTGTTGAGTGAATGAATGGTGGTGAAGAGAATACTTCTGCCCCATCATGGGCCTTCAGAGGAGCCTGCACATGAGACAGGTATTTAAATAGACTGTTATACTCGGGGGGAGATGGGCTGTGATGGAGCTGTGTACCAACTGCAGAGGGATCCAGAATGAGGCTCAGCTCTGTTTCCATGGTGCCCAAGTGAAGAGTGGGCACCAAGAATTGCTTGTCATAGTCATGAGTGTCCCTGCCAGGGCTTCACAGGTGACTGTAGTTCTGTGTCTGTGCACATTTTTATGGGCATGTGAGAAGGATGATTGTGGCGGTAAGATGAAAAGACCATTGAACTCAGTCATTTAATCTCTCCAAGCCTTGGTTTCCTCAGGAGTGAAGTGGGACATTGGGGCACATGTGAAGTGCTGAGTACCTGGCACACCTCATGCATTCTGTAATGTTAGAACTAGTTTCTCCATGAACTAAAGGATCCACCGTGTATGGATCCCTGTCCCTCTGAAAGATTCTTTTAACTATTTGTGATGCCAAAGACCAATGTTTTGCATGGTCTTAGCCCAGCAATTGAGACTAAAGGAGACTTGAGTGTGTGTGTGTGTGTGTGTGTGTGTGTGTGTGTTTTGCATGCACACCTGCTGCTACATTGAAAACCTCTGGGGAGGCCCTTTAGGCATGAAAGGGAGGGGCTGTGCTAACCGCCACCAGGAGCAGAGGGATGTTATCATATTCTGGTGGCTTTTGAATTCATATCCAGGAGAAGTTAGAAAGAAATGACAGTTGAAGATACCTAATTCTTCCTAGGAAACTCAGAGATTGCATTTCTTTAAATCTTATTCTAATTTAGTTGATCTTTTCAATCAGTGTTTACTGTACACTCTGTTTATGTTTCAATGTTTATGCCAATATTAGTGTTTTTCAGCCATTTTGTAAAAAAAAAGAGAGTCCTATTTTGTAGGTCAAGAAGGCTAACTAGTTAAAGAAAGGGATGCTGTTGTCTCTGAGCCTGTATCAGAAACCCTGGCTGCAGTTTGGAACAGCTGAAGAGTTTAAAAAAACATGATGCCTGGGGCCACTCACACCAATTAGGTCAATATCTCTGGAAGTGGGCCCCTGGCATTCATTAGTGTTTTTGAAATCTCCCCTGGTGATCTGAATGTGCACCCAGAGCTGAGAGCCACCACTCCTGGGAGCCAGTACTGGAAAGCCTGGTTGTTCAGACCACAGAGCCTCCCGGGAAGGCCACCTGGTGGCAGCTCTTCTAATTTGCAGTGCCTGAGAGGACCCACAGTCTCCAAGTGTATACTTGGACAAGCCAAGCAAGAATTCCCACTCACCTGGGAAGCACTGGGAAGAGGCTCTAGTGTGACAGAGGAAGCCTGGTAGGAAATGGGTCCCAGACTGCCTCTGAAGGAGAACAGAGAAGAGGTGGGCGTATGGAAAGGCAGGAGAAAGGTGGCTGCTAGGGGAGGGTGGAAGAGCACAGGTTTACATCCTGATTCCGTAGCTTGTTGGCAAGATGAGTCACCAAACTCTTGGGTCCTCATGTCCTCATCTCTCAAATGAGGTTCATTCTGCTGAAAAGAGCTCTACAAGACAAGTCCGAGGCTGTTCACTCCTTTAACATTTTAGGTGGATGAGCAGTAGGAAGACCCTGTGTTGCAACTGAGAGTGCAGGTGTGAGGTCAGAGGGAAGAGCTATGGCTTTCCATAGTCCTTAGTTTTAGGACTGAAATGATCTGGAATTAATCAGATAAGACTAAAAAGTAGTGATAGACCAGCTGTGGTGTGCCAGGAGTCATTCTAGACCATTGAGAATAGAGATAATACAAATAATGTGACAGCCCTTTGTCTGTGCTTAGTTGCTCAGTCGTGTCCTACTCTTTGTGACCCGATGGACTGTAGCCCACCAGGCTCCTTTGTCCGTGGGGATTCTCCAGGCAAGAATACTGGAGTGAGTTGCGGATCTTCCCAACCCAGGGATCAAACCCAGGTATCCCACATTGCAGGTGGATTCTTTACCATCTGAACCACCAGGGGAGCCAGAATACTGGCGTGGGTAGTGTATCACTTCTCCAGGAGATCTTCCTGACTCATGAATTGAACTGGGGTCTCCTGCATTGCAGGTGGATTTACCAGCTGAGCTACCAGAGAAGCCCATGATAATAAATTATTTGACCTTATTTGATGATAGAGACTCACATACCTCCAGTAGACAGAATAGTATAAGGAATCCCCATGTGTTCATCACCCAGCTTCAACAGTTATCACCTCAGGGCCAGTCTTGTTTTATGATTATCCCCATTCACCTCTTCTCCTCTTATTATTTTCAAGCTAATCTCACATATCAAATCATTTCATTAATAAATATCTTCATTTGTATCTCTGAAAGATAAGGATTCTCAATAATTATGATCACACATTGTAAAAAATCAAGATTAATTCTTTTGTATCTTGAAATATCCATTTGGTGCTCAAATTTCCAATTGTCTCATAAATGTCATACTTTTTTTGTTTAATTTGAATCAAGTCCACACATTGCAATTTGTTGGTATATCTCTTAAGCATCTTTTTAAAAAAAGATGTAGTAAAATATACATAATGTGAGATTTACCATTTTAACCATTTTTAAATATATGGTTCAGAGGCATTAAGTACATTCATGTAGTTCTGCTACCATTACGGCCCTCCATCTCTACATCTTTATCATCATCCCAAACTGAAGCCTTATACACCTTAAACAGTAACTCCTCATTCCTCCCTCCCTCCAGCCTCTGGGAACCACATTCTGCTTTCTGTATTTATTAATTTGACTACTGCAGGTACCTCATATAAATGGAATCATACAGTATTGGCCTTTTTGTAGAATCATGCAGTATTTATCTGTTTGTGACTGGCTTATTTAACTTAGCATAATGTCTTTGAGGTTTATCCATGTTGCAGTGTGTGTCAGAATTTAATTCCTTTGTAAGGCTGAGTAATATTCTCTATTGTATTTATATACCACATTTTGTTTATTCATTCATCTATTGATGGACACTTGGGTTGCCCACATCTATTGGCTGTTTTGGCTATCGTGAAGAATACTGCTATGAACGTGGGTGTATAAATATCTCTTAAGTGGCTTTTAACCTGTAGGTACCTCCTTCAACTCTCTCCTTCCTTCCTTTCTCTCACTCTCCTTTTCTCTCCCTTTTTTCTCCTTGCAATTTACTTGTTGATAAAACTGGGTCATTTGTCCTGTAGTGTTCCCCACTATCTGGGATTTTGTTGATGACCTCATTAACTTTTGGGCTGGTGAAGGTATTTTACATTTTGTCATTTATACTGTACTCATTCTGTGCCAGGCACAATTCTCAGTACTGAAAAATGTATAAACTGAATTAACCCTATGCAGTAAGTACAATTCTTTGAACCTCCATTTTAAAGATAGGGAAGCTTGTTAAGTGGAGATTAAATGACTCAACCTCGATCACCCAGTTAGCATGTGCAGAGCAGGATTCTGTGCCAGGCCATCAAGTTGGATTATGCTATATACTGCTATTCAGGCTGAGGGGTTAGTCAATCAAAAAGAGATCATGATTTAGATTCCTGGAGAGACAGGACTTAAACCTGTGAAAAAAACTTTAAAAATACACATGGTAAAAAAAAAAGAGGTGGAAATTCAAGGTAACAGGAAATGTTACCAGACCACACCTAAATTACCTTCCAAATGAGTAAGGTATAGTGTGAGTATCAGTGGCAAGTAATGGAGGAGAAATCTCTTCATAGCTCTCAGAAGTTAATGTAAACACATGAACCATCTCAAGGTATTTTTTTTAATAGTTATTTTTATTTATTTATTTGGCTGTACCTGGCCTTCGTTGCAGTATACAGGATCTTCAGTTGTAGCATGCAAACTCTTAGTTGCCGCATGTGGGACCTAGTTTCTTGACCAGGGATGGAAGGCGGGCCCCCCTGCATTGGAAGCACTGAGTCTTAGTCACTGGACCACCAGGAAGTCCCCAGCAGGGTGTTTTGTTAACAGAGCTGTGAATACTTGTTGCTAGAGAGCATATCCAGAATAGACAGACATGCCACTTAGCAGAAATAAAGCCAGGTGAATGGCTGCCTGTCTTACCGAGAGCCCCTGATGCCCCATTTTTAAGAGCTTCAATTTTTTGTGGTTGTAAAGTATATAAGTACGTTTGCAACAACACAACACCTTTTTGGAAAGTGGAGAAAATCCCTAATCCCACCACTCCATCAGGTCTGTTTTTCTCTGTCTGTTCTGGTAGGCGTAAATGTGTACATATTTTTTGATTGCTGCAGAGCTTTAGAAGTGTCTGAAACCTTAGTCTCTGGGCTTGTGAACTGAAAGGAGAACATTTTCTTTTGCTGCTGTTTGTATCCCATTGCTCCAATTAGCTTTGAGTAAAAGTAAAGCCCAGGTGTTGTTGAGGGTTCTTTTGTGGCCTTGGGATTCCTGGAAGACTGGGAAGCAAGTTGGAGGCAGGGGGCTGTGATGGAAAAGACTCTGGGTGCCCAAAGGTCCAGAGCACTATCCTCCTCTGGCCCTGCCACAAACGCTCTGTGGGGCCTTACTGGGTCAAGCTGGGTGACTGCTGGGCCTTTCCAGCTTTGACATTTAAGGATGCTTGGATGCTAAGAAATCACAATTTTTTAAAACAAAAATGAAAGCTACATTTGTCTCTAAGCTGTAAAGGAGGCTTTCAGGTTATATTTCGGAAAAAGAGAACACAATCTTTTGTAGGAGAAAAATTGGTCAAATTGAGTCTTCCTGACTAGAGAGTTAAATCAGTTAGATTTAAATCAAATCTACCCAGCCTTGCCCTGTCGTCACTGAGAGATGAATCAGGAGAAATCTACCTTTGAAACTGACCTGGATTCTGAGACATCCATCACTTTTTAATGGAGCTTTAGGATGTGGACGCTCCTTTGGGCTCTGTGTTTTCTGTGGATACCTGCGAATGAGGGAAAATGATAGCCAGCACGACCCATTTAAAAAGAGTCATATTTAGGAAAATGGAAGATAACTCAGACACCTAAAATGATAACCTAGAAATTGAGGAATGCTTAAGGTTATTACCAGGTATTAGTTCTGTGAAAAGGGAAAGTGAAGTCGCTCAGTCGTGTCCGACTCTTTGCGACCCCATGGACTGTAGCCTACGGGGCTCTTCCGTCCATGGGATTTTCCAGGCAAAGGTACTGGAGTGGGGTGCCATTTCCTTCTGTGGGGTCATCCAAAAGGTAGAATATCAGCCTTGGTAGGACGTAGTCTAGTCCAGCTGGTCTGTGGGCAGGATGCCAGACTGGCTTCATCTGAGTGCCCTGGGAGGTGAGGGGTGGGAAATCTTGCTGAAAATTCAGATTGCTAGGCCCCACTCTCAAGAGGTTCATTCTGTGGATCCAGGTGAGTTCTGGGAATCTGGGTATTTAAAAGTTCCTTCATTGATTATGATGCTGACCAAGCTGGGTTTGGTAACTGCTGATCTAGTCCAAACTCATCCTTTTCCAGATAAGGAAATGGAGACACAGAGAAGGGGCAGGGGAGGAGTTCCCTGGTGGGAGAACTGGGTCTGCAGAGATGCTCTCGGATGCTTACCATTTTATACCCTGAGAAAATAGCATATATGGAGGTGATGTCAAAACATGGAAGTGCTTTCAAAAATGCTCTTAAGTGACAGTAGTACATCCTGGATGACTGTTATTTAGTCGCTCAGCTGTGTCCAACTCTTTGCAACCCCATGGACTGCAGCACATTTCCCAGGCAAGAATACTGAAGTGGGTTGCCATTTCCTACTCCACATATAAATAAGGATAGAATGGGGGAGGGAGATTTAGAGAAATAGTTCTCTATTGGGTATATGACTGTTGGATACCTTCTTTCCTTTTGTTGTGAACTTGTTTGGAGGAAAAAAATCTAAAAAAATAAATAGCATTTCAAATAAATATCATTCTTATATAGGGAAGTTGTACTTGAATAATTGGAGTCTTCTTCCCAATGACTAGTCACCATACCATGGCCAGAATTCACGGTAATGAGGTCAAATATTTTACCATCATATGGGTAAGAACTTTTACATTTATTTAACTTATGAGCAAAAGATGGGATTAGAGATCTTATTACCCTCTTGTATTTCTTCTCAATGTAATTAACCTAATTCTTCCTCCTGTTGGTGGAGTGAAGAAGGGAAAGTAGGTGGCCTATTCATAAAACTGGCACATCCAGCACTCCGGGCATCAAGGGGGGTAGGGCACAATTTTATTACATTCCTGCTGGGAAACAGGCATGGAGCCAGGTACGGATTTCATGCAGCCTCCTGGGCCTCTGTTATGCACAATTGAGGAAGCAGAGTCAGAGGGCTTACAGCACTTGCCAGAATCCCAGAATTAGTGCGGGAAAGACAGAGCTGAGACCAAACTTGGGGCCCTCTGTTTCCAGAGCCCACTACATCTTCTGAGCTGGTGACCCACATGCTTCCTGGCCTGGGGGAGAATGACTGAGCAGTGAGGAAGAGTAGGAGAGTATACTCCCCCATATCTTCAGTATACTCCCTAAGAGTATAGCAGGCCTAAGAGATGCTCCTCTGGCATTATCAGGCAAAATAACATAAAAATTATTCAATAATATGAATTGCCAAATCCAAGTATCAGGAGCTAGAAGGCAGGGATTCCCAACAGGCAGCCCCCCAACCTCTATTTGAGCATTCCTAGCAATGAGGAGCTCAGTCCCTTAAATAAAGCCTTCCCTGGATGTGAGCTCTGTAGGACAGGAGCTGTGTCTGATTCTTCTTGCCTCTCTAGCACATTACCTGTGTTTGTTCAATGCATTGAGAGCATCCCCTATTACAGGAGGGGTATTGTTCCTTATATTGCAACCAAATATTCTCCCTGCCCCATTTAATCATTGTGCCTGGGATAGATCATGAGTGATCCCTGGATGGAAAGTCAAGAGACAGAGGTTCTAGTCTTCAAGAACATTACACAATCATTCAGAGCCTGCATTTCCCTATAGATTAAACAACACTGCTGGTATTACTGTTGGCTGAAGGCTTATCTCTGATGCCCTGTGAGGCCAGGATGGGTGTGGGGGGCCCCTCTTAGAGATAGTACTCTGAGATCCCTGTGCCAGCACAGTGCTGGACATCCCACTTGTTATACCAGAGAGATAGTCTTATGTAATATGTAAGTAGACACCTGAGAAAAATGTCATCCAAGAGCAACTGAGCCAGGACTTTCTATGATGTTCTTACAGGTGATTAGCTTTAAGGATTTGGAGAATGTGTCAGTTATCCAAAACTACCTCTAAGTTCAGTGATTCACTAGGGGAACTCTCAAGACTCATCACACACAGATATGACTTATTACAGTGAAAGAATATAAAACAGAATCAGCAAAGGGAAAAGGCTCATGAGGCAAAGACCAGGGAAACCCGGTACGAGCTTCCCAGAGCCTCTCCCAGTGGAGTCACATGGGATGCACTTAATTCCCCAGCAGTGACAACATGCGGGACATGCCATCTACCAGGGAAACTCCATGGACACTTGTGCCCAGGGTTTTTACTGGGAGCCAGTTGCCTTGGCACCCTCTGCTGAGCATATTCCCCAAATTCTCTAGACTCCCTGAAGATAAGTAGGTGTGGAGCATAAACCATATCTGCACGAACAATTTTGGGATAGTAAGTTGCTCTTACCAGGAATTGGTGGGAACCCTCCTCAAATTCCAAGTTCCCGGTACCAGCCAAGGACCGCCCTCATGAGCAGGCCTTTCTAAGGATACAATCGCTGGCCTGTTCCACTAAACTTTTGGCCACAGAGGAAGTATTGCACAGTGGTCCTCCCTGGGGAACTTGGAGCCAGGCTGCCTGGGTTCCCATCCTGGCCTGCTGTCTGGGCATTTATACACCTGGGGACTGTTAGAGCCTGAGGGTGAGGTGGAGACTCGGTTACTGTTGGCCTCCTGAGCACAGAGGAATCTGCACTGGAGAAAATTCTCAGGAGGAGGTTGATGGCGATGGGAAAGGCTGAAGGCACAGGGTAGCCCTCCAGCAGTCTGACAGCAGTGACATGATGAACTTGACCCCTTCATCCACCTTCCTCCCTGTGCGGTGGGAAGAGACCAACCCAGCTTCTAGTTCTAGCCATGCCACCAGCTTGCTCAGAGACCTCAGGCTGGCCCCTGTCACTCCTTGGGGCTGGACAAGATGTTCCAGAGTCCCCCAGCTCTGACAAACTGTGCTTCTAGGGGCCTCCCTGGAGCTGAATCTGGGTTAATATGCCGGCAAGTTCTGAGGTCTCCGTGTTAGAACCCAGGGGTCCTTTTAGACTGACCCAGGCAACCCAGACACACTTCAGTTCCTGGCCTCCTTTTCCTCATTCACGATATTGTCCTTTCTGCTGTTTGCTGCCTACGTCTGTGTCTGTAGCTTTCCAGTACGTCTGTTTTTGGAGGCCATGGGTTACGACTGGGTCATTGACCATGTGTCTATGAAGGCCAGCGACCAGGAACTGCAGTGCAAAAAAGCCCACGTCTGGGTGGCACTTGCACCCTTCTGTCTCCTGACCGAGTGCCACATGAAGAGGTTCAGATGGGTCATGTGCTCTGTTCTCAAGGTGACAGTGCAGCGAGGGATATAAGGCAGGCTGCATTAGATGGGATTTGGGGTCACAAGTGACAGAAACTCAGTTTAAACTGACTTCAGGGGAGAGAAGGAATCAGTTGGGTGGGAACGGAATCATTCCAGGAACAGAATCACACTAGCACTTGGTTCTTCTCTCCCCTCCCTTTTTGATTCTGTGTTGGCTGCATTGTCTTATAGCTTTTCTCCTCTTGGTGGGAAGACAGCAACCAGCAGCTCTCAGCAACACCAGGAAAAAAACAGATTGTTTTTGCTAACAGAGCAGACAGAAGTCCCCAGATTGAGCCTCAGTGGACCTGTTGGGGTCAGCACCCATCTCTGCCCCTGTCACTGTGGCCATGGGGATACAGTTGGCTCACATGAGCTGAGAGCAGAGGAAGCGTGGAAAGCCCATGGAAAATATGGGCTCTGTTTCCAGAAAGAGGAAGGCATGGGTATTGAGCTAATTCTTTCCCTCTCCCTAAGGAGCTCACAGTCTTTGGGGAAGCAGACACAGAAACATCAAGAGGGGGTCCCAACTAAAATAAAGGCAGAATGACATTTTTGCTCTATTGAAATCTTTATATCAGCAAATTTCAGGAACAGAGACAAAGGGAGGAAAGTCTACTACACACGTGGAACTATGATGCCTGTGTTTGTGTGTGTGTGTGTGTGTGTCTATGTGTGTGTGATGGGCAGAGCCTAAGTGGAGATTTCCTGTTGGAAATGACCTTTCTCTGTCGCTGTCGCTGCCCCGCTGATAGCCTTTGGGCACTCACCATGCCCCACCACCATGCTGCCCTGACAGCCTGCCAGGATCTTGCAATAGTAGGTGGATGTATATCCCAGCTCCCTTGACCCCAAAGTCCCCAGTGGACTGAGTCCAGTCACCCGCGGCAGGAACCTGCTTGACAGAGCACTCTGGATTCCAATTCCTCTTTTGTTTCACTTCTGCTTTTCCTTACTGGTGTTTTTTGGAGTCATCTCTCAAATAAATATCCTCATCCCAGAGTCTGCTTCTGGAGAAAGCAGCTAAGACAGCCTGGAAGAATAAGTAAGATGTTTATGCATTCTCAGTTGCCTCGGTCGTGTCTGACTCTTTGTGACCCCATGGACTGTAACCTGCCCGCTTCTCTGTCCATGGAATTCTCCAGGCAAGAATACTGGAGTGGGTTGCCATTTCCTTCTCCCAAGGGATCTTCCCGACCCAGGGATCAAACCCGCCTCTCCTGTGTCTTCTGCATTGGCAGGTGGATTCTTTACCCACTGAGCCATCTGACGGATGGAGGTGATTAGGGTGGAGGGAAGGTAGAAACAATGCAGGAATCACGTGAGGGAAAGTTTGGAGATGGAACAGAGTTCACAGAACATAGAAGAGAGACAGTGGATTCAGTTTGGCCTAAACAGCACTTTTCAAATCTTTTTGACTGTGATCCATAGTCAGATGTGCATTTTATAGCGTGATCAGTACATCTACACCTACACACGCACACACACTCATAGACATATCTAAAACAGAATTTTCGTGAAATGAAAGCTTCCTGTGTGCGAAGCACTCTGGCATTTCTTTCTTTATTTTATTTTATTTTATTTTTTTTGGCATTTCTTATTCTGTCCTATTTTAAGAAAAAATCCTGGTCAGGACCAGCTAGATCAATTTGGTGTCTCACTTATAAAGTGGGATATGCAGTTTAAAAAACACTAGACTAGAGATAATGGGGTAAGAATCAGAGTAGCGGGTGATAAGGGAGAAAGTTAGGTTAGACGAGCCCTCAGAAGAGCTTGAATGTCAGGCTGAAATATCTGCACTTGATTGAGAGTGGTGGGAGCCCCTGCAGGCTTCTCAGTAAGGATGAGCTTCAGGAAGCTTATGATGATGGTGTAGGGGATGGGCTGAAGAAGCAAGGAGACCTGTGAGGAGCCTGCCTTGTGGTCCAGCTGAGATGCTCCAGGGTCTGCTTAGAGCTGGGTCAGGGGGTGGAGAGGTGGGAGCCAATGGTGGAGGCACCTGGCCTTAGTGCCTAATTGGGCCTGAAGACCAAGGAAAGTAAGAAAGAGACACTGGGGATCCAGGCTGGCTCAGTGGATGAGGGTGGGGCCATCACCTTTCTTGGTTCCTGATGAACTATTTATCAGGGCGTGAAAGTTTATTCCAGTCTGCGAGTCTGGAAATGTCATAAAGAACTTGTTGACTGGTCAAGCAGCTTGTACTTAATGCATCCAGGAAGCAGAACTGTTCCCAGGGCTGTCATAAGTGGGAAGTAACCGTGCTGCAGCCGCCTTGCTTCTTGATGGGTTTCATTCTACGACTCTTCACAGCACCCCTCCTCTCCCCTTGGGTGAGGCCCTCTGGCTCCCCCCAGCTCATCAGCCTACTTACTGCACGATTCAGATGGAGCAGCTTGGAGGGCAGTGGGGTGGTACTGCGTTCTTGCCGTTCATTCACAGAACACTTACCTGGCCAGGGGCCCACTGGATGCTGAGGATGCTAATTTGGTCCCTGCCCTTAAGGGGCTCATAGTCTTAACTGGGGAACCAGACAGAGAAACACAAAGATACGTATAAAAGTAGTTCAACTAAAGTGAAGGCAGAATGGAATGTCTGCCTTATTAAAACTGCAGAAATCTTCAGGAACAAAGATAGAGGAAGGAAGGAGAAATAACTTTTTGAACACCAGTGCTGTGGCAAGTGCATGCTTGTTGCTTTATTTACATTGGATGATTTGTCTTGCAGTAACTCAGTTGGTGTTGTATGAATCTGTGAGCAGTCCTCCAGTCAAAATTACCTGCGTGTGTAGGGGTATGGTGTATGTGCATGACATGTAGTGTGTGGGAGTGGTGTGCATGGGGGTGTGTGTGTGTGTGTGTGTGCACGCGCACGCATGATGTGTGTGTGGGGTAGAATTCATGGTGCTTGTGTGTGTGTTATGTGTATTGTATATGGTACGTGTGTATGTCAGTTACAACACAGATCCTTGGGTCCCATCCCAGACCTACAGATTCAGATCTCTGTTTGTGCAGAGGTGGAGGGGTGTGGAGGGAGCCCAGGAGCCTGCATTTTACAAAGCCGCCAGGTGATTCCTATGTGTGCTAAGGTAGGAGACTCTCAGAGGGAGCAGCTGGCAGGGAGAGGCTGGCACTGAATGGGCAGCTAGATCTCAGGAAGGGGCTCCTGAGTCCAGGGAGAGGCTGAGTGGGAGGCTCTCCCTGAAGTAGAATGTGGGAAACCAGGATTTTCTTGGCCCATCATAAATGGGTCTTGTCTTTGAAACTTTTTCTTCTGCATATGCATGTGTGAGAGAGATGGTTGATGATTAGATATGAGGCTGAAATTTATGCCAGGTTAATTAAGTTGTATTTGTAGGAAAAGCGTGTCACTACAAGGCATGCAATTTCTCTTTTCCTGGGGGGTGGGGCTGGCACTGGATCCTGTCCATCCCAAGGCAATGCCAGGCTCCTGGCCACTGTCAGGTTCATGGGTGTGGCGGTCCAGGTTACCGCAGTCGTGCAAGGCAGTGACACGCATCCACACGCCTGGTGGATACTTTGGGCAACAGGGATACCTGTTTCTGTGGTGGTTGCTGGATGTCTCAGAGCAAGAGGCCCTGCTGGAGAGGACGCTCTCTTGAGATGTCTTAGTCACGGGGCTCCCAGCATTCTCCATCACTGTGCTCCGGGCAGAGCCACACGCTCACCTTAGCTGCCTGTGGGTCATCACAGAGTCTTTTGGAGGGAAGAAAGGAAGTATGGGCGAGGGGAGAGGAAGAACCAGCCCTGCTTGGGAAATGGGGCCCTGGTTCCTGCCTATCCCCACCAGCCTCTCTGTTCCCCTGGACAAGTCACTTCCTTCTCCAGGTCTTCTCCAGCTTTAACCTGGAGGGTTTGAACTCGATTATCTCTAAGTGCATGCAACCTCAGACATTTTGAGTCAGTGATTAGAATTAGACAGCAAGCATTTCTCATTAATCTAGAACACCCTTTGGATAACTGTAGAGTTATGTATTTTGTTCTGGGTCTCTTTCCAGGTCTTTTCATCTCTTTGTTCCCATTTTGTACTCCTATTTTTAGCTCCTCTTTTCCCCTCACTTTCTTCAAAAAGGATTTGGGAAGACAGACCTGGGTTTGAATCCAGACTGTACCACTTCTGTCTGTGTGACCCCTGGCAGATTCTTTATAGGTTATGTAAGCCTCAGTTTACTCATATGTCAAACAGGAATAGTAATAATATCTATCCTCTCATTGTTTTGCTATTAAATGAGATATTCAGGTATATGACCTAGTTCAGTTCTGTTCAGTCTCTCATTCATGTCCGACTCTTTGTGACCCCATGGACTGCAGCACGCCAGGTTTCCCTGTCCAGCACCAACTCCCAGAGCTTGCTCAAAATCATGTCCATTGAGTCGGTGATGCCATCCAACCACCTCATCCCTCTGTCGTCCCCTTTTCATCCTGCCTTCAATCTTTCCCAGCATCAGGGTCTTTTCTAGTGAGTGAGTTCTTCGCATCAGGTGGCCAAAGTATTGGAGTTTCAGCTTCAGCATCAGTTCTTCCAGTGAATATTCAGGATTGATTTCCTTTAGTATGGACTGGTTGGATCTCCTTGCAGTCCAAGAGACTCACAAGAGTGTTCTCCAACACCATAGTTTAAAAGCATCAATTCTTCAGCACTCAGCTTTCTTTATAGTCCAACTCTCACATCCATACATGACTACTGGAAAACCCATAGCTTTGACTAGATGAGCCTTTGTCAGCAAAGTAATGTCTTTGCTTTTTAATATGCAAAGGTTGGTCATAGTTTTTCTTCCAAGGAGCAAGTGTCTTTTAATTTCATGGCTGCAGTCACCATCTGCAGTGATTCTGGAGCCCAGAAAAATAAAGTCTGTCAATGTTTCCATTGTTTCCCCATCTATTTGCCGTGAAGTGATAGGACTGGATGCCATGATCTTAGTTTTCTGAATGTTGAGTTTTAAGCCAAGTTTTTCACTCTGCTGTTTCACTTTCATCAGGAGGCTCTTTAGTTCCTCTTCACTTTCTGCCATAAGGGTGGTGTCATCTGCATATCTGAGGTTATTGATATTTCTCCCGGCAATCTTGACTCCAGCTTGTGCTTCCTCCAGCCCAGGGTTTCTCATGATGTACTCTGCATATATGTTAAATAAGCATGTTGACAATATACAGCCTTCACGTATTCCTTTCCCAATTTGGAACCAGTCTGTTGTTTCATGTCTGGTTCTAAATGTTGCTTCTTGACTGGCGTACAGGTTTCGAAGGAGGCAGGTAAGGTGCTCTGATATTTCCATCTTTTGAAGAATTTTCCACAGTTTACTGTGATTTACACAGTCAAAGGCTTTGGCATAGTCAATAAAGCAGAAATAGATATTTTTCTGGAACTCTTTTGCTTTTTCCATGATCCAGCAGATGTTGGCAATTTGATCTCTGGTTCCTCTGCCTTTTCTAAAACCAGCTTGAACATCTGGAAGTTCACAGTTCATGTATTGCTGAAGCCTGGCTTGGAGAATTTTGAGCATTACTTTACTAGCGTGTGAGATGAGTGCCATTGTGCGGTAGTTTGAGCATTCTTTGGCATTGCCTTTCTTTGGGACTGGAATGAACACTGACCTTTTCCAGTCCTGTGGCCACTGCTAAGTTTTCCAAATTTGCTGGCATATTGAGTGCAGCACTTCACAGCATCATCTTTTAGAATTTGAAATAGCTTAGCTGGAATTCCATCACCTCCTCTAGATTTGTTTGTAGTGATGCTTCCTATCTAGCATTTAATAAGAGTGTTAGATTTCTGTTATGGCTATTACAAGTTACCACTAATTTGGCTTTTAACAACACAGATTTATTATCTCACAGTTCTGAGGTAGGAGATCCAACATGGGTCTTGGTGGGATAAAGTCGAGATGTTGTCAGCGGTGTTGCATTCGGAAAGATAAGGGGGAGAATCTCATGGAGACTGCAAGCTCTTGGTTGGCTCATAGTCTGTCCTAAGGCCACGATGGGCACTCGAGTCTCATGCTGCATGGGTCTAATGTTCACTTCTCTGCCTTCCTCTCCCACAAAGTGTTAGTCACTTAGTTGTGTCTGACTCTTTGCAACTCCATGATCTGTCCATGGGATTCTCCAGGCAAGAATACTGGAGTGGGTTGCCATCCTACCTACCGGGGATCTTCGTGACCCAGGGATCAAATCCAGGTCTTTTGCATTACAGGTGGATTCTTTACCATCTGGGTACCACGGATGCCAGAATGCCCACTTTTAAGGACCCTTGTAATTACAGTGGGTCCACCCAGGTGACCCAGGATGCTTTCCCTATTTCAAGGTTGGCTGATTAGCAACCTGAATGTCGTCTGTTGCTTGATTCTCCTTTGCCATGTAACATAGTCACAGATTCTGGATATTAGGATGCACACATTCTTGGGGGACCACTATTTCTGCTGACCACAGTAAGCCTACGATAATTAGTCATGTTCATGGAAGTCATTACTCTCACCTTTCCTTTTGGAAATAGGAGTGAGGGGATGCTGGAAAAATGGGGAAGGGGGAAGGCTCTCCAAGCAGCTCGATGCACTTTCCTTCTCCACAGTTGGTGTGTGCAGAGCCATGAGGTTAGTCCTTGTGTGTGGAGTTCGTCTTTCTACCAGGCTGCCTGTGGCAGGGTGATTGAACTTACTCGGAGTCAGTGCAGAGACCCAAGCTTAGAGGACTTGGCACTGGAGGAAATTTTCAGCTCAGAAATGTCTGATGGAAGTTTTTAATGATCACAGCTCTTCAAAATTGGAATGGGTCTCCCTTGAAGGGAAGGAACTCCCTGTCCGTGGAGGTGTGTAAACGGAGGCCCAGCAAGCTAGATCAATGTTTCCAAACGTCTCTCACCAGCAGATTCCCAGAGCCTCACTCCAGACCCACTGTACCGGAGTCTCCGGTAGAGGGCCTGGAACTCTAACTTAAAGGAGACATTGACCCAGAGGATCTTTCACCCCTGAGATGTTTTGCTCCTGAAATTCTTCTTTGCTTTTCAAAAACAAAATGAATTGTCTGTTTAAATCCCCATTGCTCCTTTGTGAGGGGCTGACTTCTCTTCAAGGGTGCGTTTCAATTTCCTGAAAGATCTTGGGGCTGAACCCTGTGCCCACTGTGAAACAACCTGAGGGGCTCCCTTTACAAGTTACAGGCAGCCCTGAGGGTCACGAGAAGGGTTTGGTAGTCCCACGATTCATTTCTCTGACCACGGAGGTAATTTCTGATAAATTCTTGGCCTTTCATTTTCGCCAAGTACCTTGATGGAGAATTGAAATTGGTTTTCCCTCCCCAGTGTGTCTTTTCACATGAACTTAAATTGCCGGAATTTCTGGCATAACCTAATATGTTGTCATGCCACCCACATCGTTTGTCACAATGAAGAAAGGTGGGGAGCACAGGACTGCTTCCTTGGTGAGATTTGCCACCTCCTTCTTGGAATCATTGCTGGAACATATTTATGATGCAGAAACCCAGGCTCTATAACACACAGACTCAAAATGAGGGGTATGGTGGGATATGCAAGGGAGTTGGGGTGCTAGTGGTGGCATGGTGGGCATGTGGTGGCGAGGCTGCAGTCTGCACGTTAAGCACACAGGTGATTTCTAATGCATGCTGGAGCCTAAGAACCACCATAAATACTCAGCTTCGTGGGAAAAAATAGCTAAGAAGAGGAAACCTTTACCCAGTCTATAGAGACCATCTTTTACTTCCTGTTCTACTTTTTTGTCTTCCTCCTGCAACTACTCATGTACCTGCTCTGCTCTAGCCACACTAAGTTTGTCTGCATTCCCCGAACATGACCTGAAGGTCCACGTCGCCTTGTCTTTGCTTAGGCAGTTCCTTCTGTCTGGTCTGTTGTTTTTTAAAAAAAAAAATTTTATTTTTGGCTGTGCTGGGTCTTTGTTGCTCTATGAGGGCTTTCTCTAGTTGCGGTGAACAGGGGCTACTCTTTAGTTGCAGTGCACAGGCTTTTCATTGCATTGGCTTCTCGTCGCAGCTCATGGGCTCTAGGGCAGGCTCAGTAATTGTGGTACCCAGGCTCAGTTGTCCCATGGCATGTGGAATCATCCCAGACCAGGGATCGAACCCATGTCCCTTGCATTGGCAGGTGGATTCTTAACCACTGGACCACCAGAGATGTCCCATCCCTTTTGTTTTGATTGTCACATTTGACTTAAAGGCTCAACCTACAGGTGCCTCCTTCTGGAAGCTTTCCGTGATTCCACCTCAGGAGGCAGTCACACCTCTTGCCTTTGCCTGTGTGTTTCTCTTTGAACTAGAGCATGACAGTTCATTGAGTTGTGTTATGAGTTCCAGTTAGTATTTCTAGCTCTGTCTCCCACACTGTTGTTCTGGGAATTAACTGGGTGACAGTCTCTCTCATTCTCTTCCTCTGCAGGGTCATTCTCTAGATGTGTGTGGAATGCAGGGACCACTCCACCACTTCTCACCTCCTAAACTTTGCCTGGTGTGCCCTCCCAGATTCAGTGGCTGTCCCAAAATGCCCCGTGGTTGCTAGAAGCTCTGAACGTGCCATTTCTGTGAATCTTTGATGAAAATAGAGACAGAGCAGTATGCTAATCAGGGAAAGATTGTCTTTATAGAGTACAGCTGATAAGATAATTTGCATATTCTGGTTCATTGTTGTATTTCGAGTAAGTTACATTATTTCTTAAAGGAGCTAGGGCCCAATGACCTCCAGGAAGATTTAGCAGGAGATGTACTCTCAAAACGGAGAAGGCAATGGCAACCCACTCCAGTACTCTTGCCTGGAAAATCCCATGGACGGAGGAGCCTGGTAGGCTGCAGTCCACGGGGTCGCTAAGAGTCGGACACGACTGAGCGACTTCACTTTCACTTTTCACTTTCATACATTGGAGAAGGAAATGGCAATCCACTTCAGTGTTCTTGCCTGGAGAATCCCAGGGACAGGGGAGCCTGGTGGGCTGCCGTCTATGGGGTCGCACAGAGTCGGACACGACTGAAGCGACTTAGCACCAGCAGCAGCAGCAGTACTCTCAAAAACAGGCTGGGTGTCATAGACCAAGGTTAGACTGAAAGTTAGGGGGTCACAGGGAGGCAGATATTTTAGATCAGTAATAGGAAGGGCTTTGACAGTCAAAGTTGCCAGAAACGAAGAGGCTTCCTCTTGACGTGATAATTTCCCCATCACTTGAAGGGTATTCACGCAGTTGACTGAACTCTGCTCAGAGGTTTGATAGAGGGTGAGAGGCTTGGCTGTCATATATTCCAGTGTCAGGAGTCACCGATGTCTACACTTTTGTTGGGCATAAATTATTAGTTTATTATTATTTTATATTTACTAACAATACTTTATTAGTCTATTAGTATTCTAAGGTTGCCATAACAAATGACCACAACCTGGGTGGCCTGAAACAACAGAAATTTGTTTTTTTCACATTTTTAGGGGCTGCTGCTGCTAAGTCGCTTCAGTCGTGTCCGACTCTGTGCGACCCCATAGACGGCAGCCCACCAGGCTCCCTGTCCCTGGGATTCTCCAGGCAAGAACACTGGAATGGATTGCCATTTCCTTCTCCAATGCATGAAAGTGAAAAGTGGAAGTGAAGTCACTCAGTTGTGTCCGACTCTTAGCGACCCCATGGACTGCAGCCCACCAGGCTCCTCCGTCCATGGGATTTTCCAGGCAAGAGTACTGGAGTGGGGTGCCATTGCCTTCTCCGTTTTAGGGGCTAGAAGTCCAAAATTAAGGTGGCAGCAGAACCATGCTCTCCCTGAAAGCTCTAGGGGAGAATCCTTCTTTGCCTTTTCTGATGGTTCCTCATGTTCTTGGGCTTGTGGTAGCATCACTC
Source organism: Bos mutus (assembly GCF_027580195.1). NCBI lineage: Eukaryota > Metazoa > Chordata > Mammalia > Artiodactyla > Bovidae > Bos > Bos mutus. The sequence goes on along the minus strand of NC_091624.1, from coordinate 49,716,491 downwards.
CAATTTCTGCCTTCACCTTCACATGGCCTTCTTCCTTGTATATCTCTCTCTGTCTTCTCTTGGACATAGAGAAGGACACCAGACACTGGACTTAGGGCCCACTGCAAACCCAGGATGGTCTCACCTCAAGATCCTTCACTAATTATATCTGCAGAGACCCTATTTCCAAATAAGGCCAGATGCTGAGTTTCCAGATAGATGTGAATTTGGGGGAACACTACTTCACCTACAAAAAATATGTGTAAACCATTCTACCAGGAATGTGCTCACCTTCTAATGCCCTGCCCCAGGAAGAACCATATTCTTGTTGGCTAGGCCTTCACATGGATAGACTGGAGTAATGGGAAGGATGTTTCTATCAAGGGCTCAATCAGGGGAACCCAGCTGGGAGGTAAGCTGAGGCTCTTTGCCCATCTCCTGAACACCCCTGAGGTCATCTGTGTCTCCTGCATGCTGATGGGATCCCCCCTAAAGGCCCCACTGCCCTTCTCTGGGTCCCTGTCTGTAGGCCACTCGGCCACATACGGCAGCTATGAAAATGCACCTCAGCCATACCCATGAGTGGCAGACAGATTCACTGCAACTTCAGCTGCTGCCTTCTGAAATGTGTCACCTCTTTTGTGTGGAGACCAGGCTTCCAGGGACTCCTCACAGCCAGCACTGAGCTGAGCAGGGACTCTAGAACAGGCCCAGTCACAGGAGACACAGGTCTCCTCTGATGACACCGTGGGTTCAAAGACTCCCCATCGGCCTTGCTGAGCACCCCTAGAACTGCATTGCCATCCAAGACTCTTCCACTGTCCACGCTTCCCGAGTGTTCTCTGACCTGCTCCTGGGGTCAGACCTACACTGTGGTCTCAGGCTCTCCCAACCCCTTTCTCTCTCAGAGACCTTTCCCCTGTGACAGTCTTAAACATCTAATCCTGTCCTGGCATCTGCTTCTCTGAGGAATTAGACCAACACAGGCTGGATGCCTTGGCCTCCTCCTCCTGAGGGCCAGTTTGGAGAAGCATTCCTGACAATTCCCCAGTTGCCCACAGCAATGACTGGCTCAACAACTTGCCCTGCATCCACTTTTTCTTCTTATCTGTCTTGCCTCTTGGCTCCCTTGCAGGATGGCCGGCCTCTCTACTCTCAGGCAAGCTCTGCTCTTGGGGAAACTAACACAAATGCAGATTAGGAGGAACCATTGATTTCCTACAAGGATATTTAAAACATGGACTCATACACATTTAGACCTGGACCCAGCCTTCTTTTACAGATGGGACAGTGTTGGCCCTGGGGAGACTCAGTCACCATCCCTGACATTTTTTTTTCTTTTGAGGAAGAGGCGAGGGGAGGGATTGCATGTTCTTTGATTTTCTTTGTCTTGCCAGATTCTAGACTCTCTCCTTTTCGTTGAGACTTCCATGGCACCTCTCTTTTCCTTGATCCTCTTCTCCCCCTCCCTCAGGCATTACCTTGGAAAGACCATTTCCTTACCTCTCCTCCTTACCAATCCATTCCCTGTAGTTGGACCACTGGTATTTATTTCCAGGGTCTTTCTTGATCTAGGATGGTTTTAGATGAGCTTTAAAACCATCTACCTGCTACCGGCTCCTCTCTCAACTGCAAAACTGCAGTTGTTCTCAGCACTTGCTCTCACTGAGATTTTGACTTTGCTTTTCCACTTCTAGGTAATTTGAGGTTTGGGGAATCTGCATCTTCTATTTTGTTAAAGGTGTGCATATTATGTGTTCTTCTTGTTCCTTACTGTTCCTTGGAGACCATATTGAGAGTTCAGGACTTAAATGGCCTTCATTACCTCATCCCCAAGCTCTCCTTTGCCCCTAACATTTTTGCTGCCCTTTTGTGGTGCCTTTTCACCCCACAGAGGTCTGCTGACAGTGGCATCTGGAACTGATTCGCACTGGCTCAAAAGAGCTCATGGGAACTTCTTGGGAATGTTTGAAGCTGGCTGACCTCAAGTTGGTAGCTTGATATTGGCAATGATGGAAGTATTCACAAGGCGGAAATTGTCCACGGCCTCAAGCCAGGCTGTCCCCTACCCTCAGGTGTTTGTGTAACGTTGACCAGCACACCACTAGCTGTGCTCAGTTGTGTTTCTCCACCAGCCCGTGCACTTTCTGAGACTCTCCAGAGTGCAATGCATCGCTACACGCATGGAGGCCACAGTAGGGGCTGAGTGAATGAATGATACTGACTGGGTGTTCGATTGCTTACCACTCAGTGCAAAGCATCCCAGACTTGGGGGTGAAACAACCATCCTTCCATCACTTTATTATGCTCAGGGACCTTGTGGGTCAGGAAATCACAGGGATGGCTTGTCCTGCCCTGTGATTTGGGAAGACCTGATGTCTGAGCTTAGCTGAGACTGTCAGAGGCCCAACACACAGTGTCTCCATATGATTTGGTTTCCCACAGCAGGTGGCTGGGTTTTGAGATGGAGCCTCCTGAGAGCCCAAGAAGAAATCCTGAGTGCATGTTTCAAGAGAAGCAGGTCATAGCTACATGGCCTTTATGACTCTATCTTAGAGGTCATATAGCATCACTCTTACCATACTTTGTTGACCAGAACAGTCCCAAGTCTTCTCAAATTTGAGAGGAGGGGACAGAGACACACACACTTCCTCTAAAGGGAGATATGTCTAAGAGTTCTGGTGCCATGTTTTTAAATGGCCACACTGACATTTAGTACCTACTATGTGCCAGATGCTGTATATACATCATCTCAATTTTTCACAACTATCTTGAAAGTATTGTTATTATTTCTATTTTGCAGATAAAGAAACAGGTTCAGAGAGGTTAAGGAGCTGGCCTAAAGTTACACAGCGATAAATTTATCACTGTGACCTTTCTACTAAGACTTCCTTGTTAATTCATTTGTGGAGTGTGTGGTGACTTTTGTCAGGCTGGGGCCGACAAGGATAAATAAGACCCAGCCTTGCTTCAGAGAGCACAAAAACAAGGTCCGTGTGGCATATTTGCGTCCAGCTGACTGTGGCTGGATGTGAGCAGTCACTTCATTGTGCCTAAAAGTCAGTCGAGGCCACGTGCACAGAAAGTGCTGAGTAATTGCTCTTGTCCAGGCTAATTCAGCTTTGTAACCTCAAGTCTGAAGTCAGTAGTGTGGAGTACTTTAAATTAGCTGTAAAATTTCAATCCAATTGCTAAACTGCTTAAATTATCAAGTTTGCTCATTGCTAGTTGAATGCATGCATAATTAATTTTTTTCTAAAGTCTGGACTAAAAGCTGCTGAAATCAGGTTTTTTTCTTGAATTAGATTCAGATGTCACAGGGAAGTCTTTGGTTTTATGATGTAACCCATAGCAGCGCACAAGTTGAAAGAATTTTTAGTTGAGCTCTGTGTTGGGGAGGGAGATGTTAGAGGGCCCAATAGTTTAAAATTGAAATTACATTCTTACTGCCTGAGAGATGAGTCTCCATCAATGACAATGACATTGACAATAACAATGACAATGACGATATGAATCAGAGTACTGCCGTATGATTATCAGGATTGATAGCTCACATTTGCTAAAATCTAATGTTAGAATGTCAACTTCATGGAGGCAGGGATATCGGTCTATTCCATTACCTGTTTATCTCCAGTGTGTAGGATGGTTATTGGCACATAATAGACATAATAAATATTCGTTGAATTCGTGTATTAGCTATTGTGATCATAGCAGTACCCCTACAAGATAGAAACTATTATTTTTCTCATTTTACACATGGGGAAGCTGAGGCTTAGAAAGGCATGTTGTCTCTTCCAGGGTCGCACAGCCAGGAAGTGAGAGTCAAGGCTTGAATCCAAATTTGTGGATTCCTTGCCCTGTGTTTCTTTTTTCTTACGTATGTAAGCACCGAAGAAGTTCATGAGGTATTTGTGAATCCACTCCATTTGATTTTATGGCTATCACCGATAGTTTTTATATTATTTATTTGTTAAAAATTAGTGTGCTCAGTCGTGTCCGACTCTTTGTGGCTGCATGCACTGTGACCCACTAGTCTCCTCTCCCCATGGGATTTTCCGGGCAAGAATGCTGGAGTGCGTTGTCATTTCCTTCCCCAAGGGAATCTTCCTGACCCAGGGATTGAACCCGTGTCTCTTGTGTCTCCTGCATTAACAGGTTGATTCTTTACCAGTAGCTCCACCTGGGAAGCCCAGTTTTTATATTAACATAGTATTTAACAATGGTTTATGTACTCTACAGCAGTACTGTACGAAAGAACTTTTTGTGATGATGGAACTGTTGTATATCTGCAGTTTCTAGAATGGTAGCCACTAACCAAATAGGGCTAGTGAGCACTTGAAAAAGGCGTACTTCCTCTTTTTCTTTTTCTTTTCTTTAACAAAGGGAGACTTGAGGCCCGAGAGAAAAAAGGACTTCCCAGGGGCTTGCTGTGAGTTAACAGTAGACATGGGCCAGGACCCCAAGGTCCTACTTCCTTCACTGGCTCTTTGCCTTTATTGTGTGGTTCTTGCTGGCTTTAGTTTCCCAATTCCCAATAGTCTCTTGACTTCCCAAATAAGTTCCCTTTGTTTCTCTTTCCTTCTTTTGCTTTTTTTGTTTGGATCATTTCTCTGACCCTGTTGCTACTGAGTTAAAGAAACGAAACACAAACGGAAGTAGAAATTGAGTCACTCCTACACTAGCCGGTCACTGAGCCTCTACTCAAACTCCGGCAAGCCCTAAAAATTCTGCCCATTCAGTTCAATTCAATCGCTCAGTCATGTCCGACTCTTTGCCACCCCATGAACTTCAGCACACCAGGCCTCCCTGTCCATCACTAACTCCCGGAGTTCACCCAAACTCGTGTCCATCGAGTCGGTGATGCCAACCAACCATCTCATCCTCTGTCGTCCCCTTCTCCTCCTGCCCCCAATCCCTCCTAGCATCAGGGTCTTTTCAAATGAGTCAGCTCTTTGCATCAGGTGGCCAAAGTATTGGCATTTCAGCTTCAACATTAGTCCTTCCAATGAACACCCAGGACTGATCTCCTTTAGGATTGACTGGTTGGATCTCCTTGTAGTCCAAGTGACTCTCAAGAGTCTTCTCCAACACCACAGTTCAAAAACATCAATTCTTCTGTGCTCAGCTTTCTTTATAGTCCAACTCTTACATCCATACATGACCACTGGAAAAACCATAGCCTTGACTAGACGGACCTTTGTTGGCAAAGTAGTGTCTCTGCTTTTTAATATGCTGTCTAGGTTGGTCATAACTTTCCTGCCAAGGAGTAAGCATCTTTTAATTTCATGGCTGCAGTCACAATCTTCAGTGATTTTGGAGCCTCCAAAAATAGTCTGACACTGTTTCCACTGTTTCCCCATCTATTTGCCATGAAGTGATGGGGACTGGATGCCTTGATCTTCGTTTTCTGAATGTTGAGCTTTAAGCCAAGTTTTTCACTCTCCTCTTTCATCAAGAGGCTCTTTAGTTCTTCTTCACTTTCTGCCATAAGGGTGGTGTCATCTGCATATCTGAGGTTATTGATATTTCTCCCGGCAATTTTGATTCCAGCTTGTTCTTCTTCCAGCCCAGTGTTTCTCATGATGTACTCTGCATATAAGTTAAAGAAGCAGGGTGACAATATACAGCCTTGATGTACTCCTTTTCCTATTTGGAACCAGTCTTTTGTTTCATGTCCAGTTCTAACTGTTGCTTCCTGACATCCATACAGATGTCTCAAGAGGCAGGTCAGGTGGTCTGGTATTTCCATCTCCTTCAGAATTTTCCACAGTTTATTGTGATCCACCCAGTCAAAGGCTTTGGCATAGTCAATAAAGCAGAAATAGATGTTTTTCTGGAACTCTCTTGCTTTTTCCATGATCCAGCGCATGTTGGCAATTTGATCTCTGGTTCCTCTGCCTTTTCTAAAACCAGCTTGAACATCAGGAAGTTCATGGTTCACATACTGCTGAAGCCTGGCTTGGAGAATTTTGAGCATTACTTTACTAGCGTGTGAGATGAGTGCCACTGTGCGGTAGTTTGAGCATTCTCTGGCATTGCCTTTCTTTGGGATTGGAATGAAAACTGACCTTTTCCAGTCCTGTGGCCACTGCTGAGTTTTCCAAATTTGCTGATATATTGAGTGCAGCACTTTCACAGCATCACCTTTTAGGATTTGAAATAGCTCAGCTGGAATTCCATCACCTCCACTAGCTTTGTTTGTAGTGATGCTTTCTAAGGCCCACTTGACTTCACATTCCAGGATGTCTGGCTCTAGGTGAGTGTGAGTGATCACACCATTGTGATTATCTGGATTGTGAAAATCTTTTTTGTACAGTTCTTCTGTTTATTCTTGCCATCTCTTCTTAATATCTTCTGCTTCTGTGAGGTCCATACCATTTCTGTCCTTTATTGAGCCCATCTTTGCATGAAATGTTCCCTTTGTATGTCTAATTTTCTTGAGGAGATCTCTAGTCTTTCCCATTCTATTGTTTTCCTCTATTTCTTTGCACTTATCACTGAGGAAGGCTTTCTTATCTCTCCTTGCTATTCTTTGGAACTCTGCATTCAAATGGGTATATCTTTCCTTTTCTCCTTTGCTTTTCGCTTCTCTTCTTTTCACAGCTATTTGTAAGGCCTCCTCAGACAGCCATTTTGCTTTTTTTGCATTTCTTTTTGTTGGTGATGGTCTTGATTCCTGTCTCCTGTACAATGTCATGAACCCCATCTATAGTTCATCAGTTCATAGTTCATCATTGTGCCCATTACCTGTTGCCCAATTTCTGCAGCTCCGCCTGTCATAATGTCATAATTTTACAGATGCAAAAATTGAGACCCAGAAAGATTAGTGTTATGGGGATTTAAGCCAACATCTGATTTCCGAATTGGGCTCATCTACAGCCTTCAGTGCTTCTCATCCGGCCATCCTTCATATCTTTTGTTCCAGCATGTCTGGATGCTCTCAGCTGTCAGTAATAGAAAAACCAGTCAGAGTGGCATAAACCATAAGGAAATCCATAGGCTCACAATGAGAAGTCCAGAGTAAGGGGGATATTTGGGGTCAACTCAGCCTGTAACAGAGTCATCTTACCTGTAAGATACAGTAGGCACAATATCTAGGGACCATGGTACTTTTAAAAGGCCACAAAAAATACTTTTTTTTTTTTTTTAAATAAGAAGAAAGAACTTTGAAGTTAGAGAAAATGCACTGATACGTGATATTAATAATTTGTCTTTATACTAGTACATGGGCTTCCCTGCTGACTCATTGGTAAAGAATCTGCCTGGCAATGCAGGAGATAGACACGGGTTCCGTCCCTGAGTCAGGCAGATCCCCTGGAGAACGAAATGGCAACCTACTCCAGTGTTCTTGCCTGGAAAATCCTGTGGACAGAGAAGCCTGGTGGGCTACAATCTATGGAGTCACAGAAGAGTCAGACACAACTTAGTGAGTAAACAACAAATACCAATACAGTCATAAAATGTAGTTTTTAGTACAGACACATTCACGTTTGTTTGTTTATTGAAGAAGGGGCCTAGGAAAGCAAAAATACCTAGGCCCACCCTAGTCATAATGGAGTCCAGTTCCATAACTACAGGAAACTTTTCTTCATAGTTCACTGGCCCAAATTTTCCAACCACGTTCCTTCAGGCATTTGTGTGTTCTAACTGGCTACAGCTGCACCAATCACCATCAAGGAAAAGGGGCTAAGCCACAATTTGTTTCCACTCATGGGCCAGGATCCCACAGGCACAGAGCAGGCTGTTACACGCCGGGGAGGAGGGAGCCCAAATGAAGATCAGGGTCTATCAGGGGAGAGAAAGATGAATGCTTAGTTAGGAAACCACCATTGTCTACTATATCCACTTAAAAAATTGGAGTACAGAGGATGTTGAAGCTGTTAGGGGTGTAAGGAAAATAATGGCCATTGCTTTCAGGTTTGGTTTATATGATCTAGTCTTGAGGAAAAGAAAATTGCCTATGATTTACAGAGCTTCTCTCAGTAAATGTGCTCACTCAGCTTAATGATTAGAATCAGCTTGGGTATGAATAAGAGCAAGCAGAAATTCTAGGCTCATCATCTGATCACTTCTAGACTTTTCTGTGAAAATTATGATTCTTTATTAAAATAATAGCGTAAACTTGAATACTCTCTATTTTCTCTAAGTAAAAGTGCACATAATTTTGGAGCACATTTGGAAAAGTGTAAATATCAAGCACAAATGAATCGCCTCACTCATCAACCTCAACTTCGTCTTTGCTTAGATGTACTCTTGGTGTTTAGTACCAGGTGTGTATAGAAATGATCTCTTTCTTTACCCAGAATTTGGGATTTACTCTTGATTTTGACTTAGACTTAGTTTCAGATTTGGCAAACAAATTAACCATTCTCAAGGGGAGAGGAGCTCAGCCCTGTTCTTACAAGATGTGTGTTTTCTTAAGCTGCATGGAGAAGGCCAGGAGAGCTGCAGGTAAGAGAGGTTGGCTGGTGGGGGACCCACACTCTGTCATGCAGCAAATCCTTGCCCTTTTGTCTCAGGGAAAATATCTAGCAGTTGGCAGGAAGTGTTGGAGGCAGGGCTATGTGCAAAGGCAAGTTCCATTTTCAGGGCAGTTTGGGTCACACAGAGCAGAGAGTGAGGTGTGATTGCTCAGAGGAAAAGTCAAGTACAGTGGTGTAGCTAATAGAAACACTTTGAAATAGCATTACATGTACTTCTTATATAAAGGAGAAAGAAAGAGAGGAGTTACCACCGAAAGTGGGCAATTTCACCGCAAGCTCAAGTGTTTTGCAGCCCAGAGGTGCCCTGGAGCTGGCCAAACTCCAGCAAATGCTCAGAGAAGGCTCTGGCCTCAGCAAGTGTGATTCAGGGGGAGATTATAGCCAGCAGGCAGCCCAGATAATTAGCTCCCCTTTCTTTGAAAATTTGTGTATCTCTTTATAACATGTCACTTTAGGATACCTGGGTAGTAGCAAAAGTCCTAGGTTTGAAGTCAGCCTATGCTTCTAGTTCTTTCTTCTCTCAAGCTTCCTGGTCTTCAACCTCCTCATCTGTAAAATTGGGCTAAAATTAAAAGTTTATTCTTGGATTCAAGTGGGATCATTTTAAACATATGTTAAGTCATTATTCTTGTATCTCACATCTTATAACTTTTCAAAGCATTTATTCTGATTGCTGTTTGTTAATGGTACTGAGGGAAAGCTATATTTTTCGAAAATTCTCTGTGTTTGAGAAGCATCCTCAACTGATTAAAAGCCATTTGGCTATGATTCATGGAAACAAAAGGTCTTGCAACCATTTTTTAGCAGAAAAGTTTGGCTGCCAATGCCCAACTTCAGGCCTAATTGAAGAGGCCAATTTTAAGACTTCAGGCTCTGCCAGAAGAGCTGAGTGACCTTGGGCAAGTTAACTTCTCAGCTGCAAAGTCAGTTTTTTCCTTGGGGAAATAGATGGTCTCTGAGGTCCCTTCCAACTCATTCGGTTTGTGATTTTCGTAGTTGACTGAGCCTCAGGTTGCAGTACTGCTGAGAGTCTCAGAAACCAAGCAGGATGGCCGTGGGAATTCACAGATGGTCAGCCAGCATCTGCATCCCCTTCAAAACATCCTTGATGGGTGCTTACCTGTCATCTGCTCCATGTGGATGTCATCTCCCTGTGACAGGGAGGATACTACTTCATGAAACAGCTTTCCCCTCCTGCCGCTCTGGTTGTTAGTAAGGTATTCACAATGAGACTAACAGACCCACGGTTGGGCACAACTTACAAAGACCTCTGGAATGCAATATTCCACATGATCATTCTAGATGATTCCAGCAGTAGCCAGAACAGAGGATAAGAGATTGGGGAATAACTTATTCCAACTCTGTCTCATTCATAGCACCTAAACCCTTGAGAGGGCCGCCTGTTTCTTGGGTGCCTTGTGACTGTTCTTCCCAGTATCTCTGTCTGGGTCCCAGAGGCTGGCTTCATTCATATAGTCCAGGTATCCTTCCCAAGGAGGAGTGAGGCTGCCAAGGAAGATGCTGCGGCCAGTCACAGCTTGTTGGCTGCTTGACCTCCAGTGTCCAACAGCTTATTCAAGGAGGAAGCCCGGAATCAGCGTGGGCTCGAAGCATCATGGGCACATCTGAAATCGGGGCCACTCTGACAAACTGGCCGAAGAGGGGCTGAGCTAACCTGCCTGAAGCCAGATGCCACATCTGCCTCATCTCATTTGAGAAAGGGGATTTCAGACTGGGGCATGTTCATGTTTCAGGTCCTCCTTGTTCCCAAGGCAAGATGATCTCAGTGGTATCTTAAAATTCACTTTCTTGTAACTTCTCTGCTGGCTCAGCTCTCCAGGGGAAACCGGAAAAGTTCCAGTCAGAAGCAAAAATGAATGTTTGTTGACTGAATGCTTGTTTCTCTTCCTTCAGATTTTAAGTCACTTTATGATAGCTAGAACAGAGTAGGCAGCTTTGTACAAACAACATGCAAATTGGACTAAAGGCCCTCATGCTTGGTATTTTTTCAGGTAATAAAAATAGCAACAAGTAATTGTCTAGAAATTATAATGAGTGAGGCCTTTCTTAGAACAGGTATTTACATTATTTAACTTAAACCTCATAATCCTGAGAGGTATCATTGCCTCGGTTGTATGCCTAGGGAAGCACAGACACAGAAAGCTTAAGTAACTTGTTCAAGATCACTCAGGTAGCAAGTAGAGCAGGATTTGAAGCCAGGCTCTTAACTACCTCACTAAGACTTCACCTTGAGCTAAACCAGAGGTCAGACCCATTTCCATATCCTGTTTAAAAATAATAACTTTATTGAGAGAGAATTCACACACTATATAATTCACCCATTTAAATCATATAATTCAGTGATTATTAGCACATTCACAGGGTTGAACAGCCATTACCATAATCAATTTAAGAATATTTTCATCATCCTAAAAAGAAACCCTGTACTCACTGGCAGTCACTCCCTATTTCCCTCCCACCCCCAATTCCCTTAGCCCCTGTCAACTACTAGTCTGCTTTCCCTCTGCATGGATTTTCCTATTCTGTATGGTCCCTATAAATGGAATTACCTTGTATGTACCCTGTTGTAAATGGGCTCTTTTTATTTAGCATCATTTTCCAGGTTCATTTCCAGGGCTTGGCTGGGCTGCTCCCCCTGCCTGCAGTGGCCCTGCCCTGATTGGCAGGGATACTCCCTCCACTGTCCTCTCTGAGCCCTGGCTTCCCTGGGTATGGCACGTCCCTGCTCAGGCATGGGAGGAAGGTGGACTTGGTTGAATGCCAATCACTACATATCGTGTACTCTTTGGCAAGCCACTGAAACCTCTCTGAGCCGTAGTTTCTTCATCTGTGAAATGGGTGTAAACCAGTCTCTGCCTCTTGAGTTTGCTGTGAGGACTGAAGGAGATGATTGCATATATGCATTCCTCCAGACTGATGGGCCATGGGGCCAGTGGAGTATGGATTTGATTGGCCTTGGGCCTGTCTGAGACATTCAGAGGCTCTGAGCCCATAACTGTGTGTGAGTCATTGAAGAGGATTGATCCTAACCATCTCTGCCTCTGTGTAGAGCCTTCCAGTGTGCCGGACAGTCATTCTGTCTTCTTTTTTGACTTTCTTGGTAACCTGGTGAAGGGGGCATCATGGTCCCCTGAAGAGAGAGCCCAGGATCTTCCCCAGGACCTCAAGAGGAAGTGGCAGAGGTGGTTCCTTACTGAGCGTGCATTCTCTCTGCCTCATGGTCTCTCAGCACGGTGCCCCATGGCCTGGGCCACATGGGGTCTGAGGACACATGGGGTCTGAGGACAGGGAGCCATTGGCAGGAGGCAGAGGAACCACAGGAGGTGGTGTGGGCATTGGTGGGTGGTATCTCCCAAACAGTCTAGAGTCCTGAGCTGGTGTTGACGGTCTGGGGTTCCTTTGCCTGAGTTAGGTGAGTGGAGTGGGATGTGGAGGTGGGTGCAGGGTGGGCTGGTGTGTGCACAGAGCACAGGTGTACTTGTGGATGTAGGCATGCAGCATGGCAACTAGGATGCAGGCTAGGCTTCAGCACCTTCTGCAGGGACCCCAGCTGAGGCCTTTGCGTGTTACCCGGCCGTGCGTGCTAGCCCAGGTATAGGCTCCCAACAATGTCCTGGTTCCAGCAAGGGTATTCTTCCTGGGTGGGAAGGCAACCAGCAAAGCCTCAGGAGGCTGGAGGAGGGGTTCTGGGGGCTATGCCAGCCGGACAACAGGAGAGAGTTTGGGTGTTGCAGAAAACCCCACGAAACATCAGGCTGACCCCTTGTCTCTCATAGCCTCTGATACACATTAGGGAACAGAGGCCCAGAGGGAGAGCCATTCTTGTCAAGGCCCTACAGTAAGTCAGCTCAAGCTGCCTGCCTGTCTGTCCTTGACTCGGGCTTCTAGTCTGGTTGGCCCTTCACCCTCTGTGCATTTGCTCAGGCCCACCCCTCCCCAGCCTGGGCACTGCTGCCATCCGCCATTCTCCTCTGCAGCTGCCCGGCAGCTCCTCAAGCCTCCTGTCCCTCCCCCACCAGTGACTCTCTCACTCCACACCCTCTGCCTCCTGCCCTAATTCTGTCTTTGTTGCAGCCACCCACCCACTTTTTGTTTAACATTTCATTTCTTTTCTCCTAGAAGACAGTGTTTGAACAATTAGGATAATTGAAGTTTTTCTCTTTCACAATTCTGACCAAAACATATCAACCTTTCATGGAATGGGGGCAGGACACCAGTGTCCCAGTGGGGATAAAGTTCAAGTTCCCTCTGGACCATCGCAGGCTGAGACAATCAAGGTGAAGGTATCTTTTACTTCCTTTGCTCTGCCTGCACCCTTGTGGTGAGTGCATGTCTGCTGAGACCTGTAGGTACCTGCCTTGCCGCTGCCAGCCTGTCCTTCACACACACCCTACTGGGGCTCCCCACTTCCCAAGGGAGAAAGTCCAGCTCCTTCTTAGTTTACAGGTCTTCCACCATCTCACCTGCCCTGCTGTGACTGTGTTAGCTCTTGCTGTTCCCCCGTCATCCCTGACTCTCCAGCCATGGGGAGTTACTTGCAGATCTGTGTGCCAGCTGAGCTGTCTCATACAGTGAGGGGCTGGACACGGCCTCTGCAAGTCAGACTGTGCTTTGAATCCTGGCTCAGCCACCTTCCCCAAGAAGCCTGGGAAGTTATAGAACCACTCAGAGCCTTAGGGTCCCCATCTGAAAACCGCATGAAGACTGTGGAAGGCAGAGTCATGGCCCCATAAGGTGTCTCTGTTCTAATCTCAAACCTATGAATATCTTCCCTTATATGGCAGAAGGGACTTGGCAGATGTGAGTAAATTGAGGATCTGGAGATGGAGAGATTATCTTGAATTATTTTGGTGGCTTGAGTATCATCACAAGGGTCCTTATAAGGGAGACTAGAAAGTTCAAATAGAGAAGGAGAGGTGACAAGGGAAGTGGAAGTCAGAGAAAGATCCAAAGATGCTGTGCTGCTAGCTTTGAGGATGGAGGAAGGGGCCGTGAACAAAGGAGAGCAGGCAGCCTCTAGAAGAAGAGAGGGCAAAGGGATAGATTCTCTCCTTTGAGAGCCTCCAGAAAGGAAGTAGCTCTGCCAGTGCCTTGGTTTTAGCCCAGTGAGACTTATTTTGGATTCCTGACCTCCAGAACAGTGAGAGAATTGTTTTGTTATTTTGAGCTACTAAATTTGTGGTCATTTGTTATACCAGCAATAGGAAACTAATAGAAGGACCTACTTTCTAGGTTATTAAGGTTCAGGGAGTTAAGACAGGTGCTTAGAAGAATGTCTGGCACAGAAATGCTCAGGAGACATCAGTAGTTATTATTGTTGCTGTTGTCATTGTTCCCATCTCTTAGAATACTGCTGATCCACCTGGAGTAGCCCCCTCTGCTCTCCCCTTCTCACCCAGCCTTAGCACTTGATTATTTCATTCCCTCTTCCTGACTTTGCTCAGATAACACCTCCTCCAGGAATCCACTTCTGCTGCTTCTCTCAGCAGGTTGGAGCCTGACCACTGCCTTCTCTTTATCCCCACAGCCTCCTGTGCTGTGCCCTACAGACCCCATCACCTTGTGTTGTAATTTTAAGTTCTCACTACGGGGGAAGCATTTCACAAAATGCATGAAAATCTCTGCCCACCTTGAGTTTGCATTCTGTTCTAGCAAGGAGAGAGAGAAGCAAATCAGTAAATTAGACAGGCAGAAGATAAGGAACATGGAAGAAACGAAGGCAGAAAGTGTTGTGGTGATGGGGGTGTTGCAGTTTTACACAGTGTAAACAGGAAAGTCTCACTGAGAAGGCTGTATTTCAGTGAAGACTTGGAGTAGATGAAGAAGTGAACCATATTGCTACCTGGGGTAAGAGCTTTCAACACGGAGAGCATAGCAAGTGCAAAGGCCCTGGGGCTTGGTATGCATTGTGGGTTGAATTATGTCCCCTCAGAAGATATGTTGACATCCTCGTCCCCACTATCTGTGAATGTGACCTTATTTGGAAGTGTGGTTGTTGCAGATATAATTAATGAAGATGGCACCATACAAGGCTGTGCTCTTAATCCAATGTGACTGGTGTCCTTATAAGAAGAGGAAAGAAGACACAGAGAGACAGAGACATACGGAGAGAGAGGGGGCGCCATGTGATGACAGAGGCAGGAATTGAAATGATATGTCTCTAAGCCAAGGCATGCCAAGAATTGCCAGCTGTCACCAGCAGCTAAGAGAATGGCATTGAACAGATTCTCCCTAGAGCCTTGAAAGAACATGGCCCTGATAATGGTTTGATTTTGGACTTCTATCTTCTAGTCCTGTGAGGGAATGTATTTCTTTTGTCTTAACCCCCCTCAGCTGTGGTAAGTTGTTAGAGCAGCCCTGGGAAGCATGCAGGAGCAGTGAAGAGGCCAGCATGGCTGAAGAGTAAAGGAGGTGACATGAGTGTGGATGGAGCTACAAGCAGGTCACGTGAGGTGGGGGGCACTATAGGGGCCTTGACTGCAAAAGAAATGGGGTGCCACGAGAAGATCTGGGGCTAGAGAGTGCTACGGTCTGACATATGATCCAGCTTGAGCATCCTTGTTTCTCCAGCAACTCGCACAGACCATGGCATGTAGCCAGCACCTAACATTTATTCCTTCCTTCCTGTCATAGCCGTAGGATCTGGTTTTAGTGGTTATAAAATGTATGTGCTGTGGGTGGGGTGAAGGTGGAGTGACTAGGTGCTTGGAATATGGAGGATGCTTTGATAATGATAATATTTAAGTTGATAGAAGAATACATTAAAAAAAAAAACTTGGGATGCTTGCAGGCATTTTTTTCAATGGCAAGACATAGTTTTTGTCTTAAAACCTTATAGTCTGTTGTTTTGTATTTTGATTAAAAGTTGTGCATTTTTAATGTAAGTCCATAAGGTATTGATCTTCGGATTCTTGCTGTGGCTGATGTATCCTATAGATAAGCTTCCATCCCTTCTCTATGAGGCTTTCTGCCCCGGATCTCTTGTAAGCACGTTATTATGGGGAAGCATTGATTTTTGCCTAGTACAGTCTGCCTTCTCTTGGAGGAAATGAAAAAATCATGACAAATGAAAAGCCATTTTTCAAAATGACTTTGTTTCTTGTAGTTTATGATTCAAAAACGAGGACTGGACTAATTATTTGGCTCCGCATGTAAAGGAGTGCATTTCTAAGGAAGGGCCCTTAGTAGCCCACAGAGTCTGATGATAACAGTGGTCGTTCCAGGCTTGATGCATGAGACAGGATGCTTGGGGCTGGTACACTGGGATGACCTGGAGGGATGGGATGGGGAGGAGGTGGGAGGGGGGTTCAGGATGGGGAACACATGTACACCTGTGGCGGATTCATGTCAATATATGGCAAAACCACTACACTATTGTAAAGTAATTAGCCTCTAATTAAAATAAATAAATTTATATTAAAAAAATAAAAATCATTCTCTAAAATGCTCAGCAATTCACAGCGTGAGTCTCTGCTTTGCATTTCAGACCCCTCGCAGCTTGCTGGGGCAATGGGTTCATATCCATCCCACAGACAGGAGGACTGAGGCTCAGAGAACCGGTCTCTTTCCTGTGGTCACACAGTAGGATGCCAGTGGTGTCCACATTTGACTGGACGTTGAAAGGACTGAAATTAAATAAGATGAGTGCTCTTAAGGCAGAAATGGCTGGAGAAACACATGAGGCTGATGCCATGGTAACAGAATAAGAGCTCAGAACCAGAGGGCAGGATGAGGGTGGGGCCCCTCTGAGTCCTGGTTCCGCCGTAACCAGCTGGGTAACCTCAGCCAACCCACTCAACCTCTCTGAGCCTCCAGGTTTCCTCTCTGAAGTGGGGGAAATTGTCCCCATGCTGCCATCTCTCCAGCCTGCATTCCAGGAGATAATAGGGAAAGTGCTTTATAAATTGTGAAGGGCTCTTCATAAGCCAGAGGTAATTGCTGTGCAGATAAGAGCTTTGATTGAAGTGTCCATAATATCCGAATATTAATAACAATAATAGCTTTTCTTCCTTTTACTGAGCCATTACTTTGTGCCCACCACTGTGCTTAGTGCTCCACATGAATTACGATATGTAATTCTAATTATAGTCCTATAAAGTGGGCAGTAATATTAGCACAGCTGTTTTGTAGGTCAGGAAACTGAGGCTCAGAGCCATAAGATAATTTAAAGCTAATGCTGAGAGTCACACTGCTAGTGAGTAGAATTTAAACTGGGCTCTGGAGGACTTCAAAAGCTTGTGAACCTCAGCTCCCTCTTTTTGAGGGAAAATGGGTCCTGAGAGGAAGTGGTGCAAGCCATTGATTACAGATGATGAAAACATCTGTAAGAAGGAAGCATTCGGCCCTAGGTCACCCAGAGCCAGTGGCTCAGACAGGATTTGAACTCAATTCTTGCCTCTTCTGCTCTTAAGTTAATATCTGCTCTTTTGCCCCTGCTTGCCCAGGAGAGTATCTCTTTTCTCATATCATTTAAAAATTAAGGGCAGACTGGCAAAGAGAAATTGACAACCAAGTATATAATGACTTGCAGGATCCTAGTTCCCTGACCAGGAATAGAACCTGTGCCCTGCAGTGGAAGTGCATAGTCAACCACTGGATCACCAGGGAAATCCCATGTGTGATATACAAAATTTTTAATTTCATTTAATTTTATATTGGAGTATAGTTGATTGTCAATGTTATGTTAGTTTCAGGTGTATAGCAAAGTGATTCAGTTATACATATACTTATATCCTTTTTTCAAATTCATTTCCCATTTAGGTTATTACAGAATGTTGAGCAGAATTTGGAATTAAAGAAAATCACAAAAATGCAAATTTTATTTTAAACAATATTATTTTATGAATATTACTTTTTAAGGTGTACAGTAGGAATGCTGTTACGTGGGAGAGGTTCTTCATTTTTCTGAGATACATCACAAAGTCTTACAGGTAAAGTGGTCTTTTGTTTGCAGTCTACACTTAAATAATTCAGGGGGAAAGCAGAAAAAGAGAGAAACAAATGTGAAAGGATATTAACAGTTGGTGAATAGACGAAAGGCATATTAATGTGTTAATTGTATTATTATTATACTTTTTCTGTAATTTGAAAATTTTTCAATAAAATACAGCAGTGGAGGGAAAATAATTCAAGGGGTGGAGGGAGCATCATCATTTGCTGAATGCCTTTTGTGGGCCTGGCACTGGCATGGGCTGTCTCACTTGTTTCTCACAGCCTGTCTGTGAAATAGATATTCTTATCCCCATTTTGCAAACAACCCAACAAAGCTCAGAGAAGTTGAGTGACCTTCCCAAGGTCACACAGCAGGTGAACAGTGAGCCACAGGTCTGCTGGAGCCTTTGAAGCATTTAGCTAGACCCAAAATGAGCCCTCCACCTTCTTCCACTCTTTGGCTCTTCCTCCTCTGGCTTTTACATGATGGGCACTCACAGGGAAGTTACTTTTCATATCCCAACAGGAACCTAAGGCTCAGTAAAACACCCTACACTGTTCAGCAGGGTCCTCAATCAGAAGCAAGAAAAATAGGAACTCCAAGCATCGAAAGCTTCATTCACTGACCAAAGTCCCCACAGGAAGGAGAGTTCTGGAAAAATAAATGTTGACATTTGACACCACAGAGCACCAATTTAAAAAGGTACTTTAAACCAAAATTGACTTCAGAAAAATCAATATTGAAAAATCAGACTTGGATTCTGATGAAATATCAGTCTCTTGATGTTTATTGACTTGGGTAAATGTTGGCATTCTACAGCTCAGAATTAAAATAATGGAATTTTAGAGCTAGACAAGAGTTCAGGGATCATCCTGTTACCTGTTAATATCTCTTTCTAAACTCTGCTTAGCTGGACAATATTTTTATTATGTTTAATTACCCCATTTAAAACTATATTTACTATTATAAATCTTCCCCAAATCTTGGTTCCACAGGCACACGTTCTAATAAATGTTTTATTTTCCAAAGAAGAGCCAGGATAGGCTTAATTAAGCTGAAGACATCACTTCTCAGAGGAGGAGTCTGGCCTGGAAGTGAGTGGCATGAGGTCAGAACTGGAACTGGAGTTGAGGTTGGAAGGCCCGGCACTCACCCCTGCACCACACTTCCTCCCCCGTCCCTTTGTCTTCTGAATTCCATCAGGCAGGTCACACGTAAGGGAGTGAGGAATGGTTAGCAATGGTTTATTCACCAGAACATCGTGGTGAGGTGGGAACCATGTTAGCTGGATTTCAACTGGGGAAAGAGAGAGAGGGAGGGAGGAGGACAGAGAGAAAGAAAAGAGAGAGAGGGAGAGAGAAGTTCTTTTCTTTGAATGGAAGCGTCTTTTGTCATGGTTCTAGGATAAGATGCAAAACAGGCCATTAAATTAGAGATACTATTGTTTCATTCTAACATGCTTTCATCTGCTTAATTAAATACTGCACACAAACCCCAACTATTGTGATCAAACAATCCCCACCAAGTCAAGATTACAAAGAGGGCACAAGAGCAGTAATTATGTTGAATCTGGCTCCCCTTCTGAGGGCCCCTATTATTAAGCCATTTAGAGGGATCTTGTGGAGCAAAGGTGGATGCCTTTCTCGAGGCTGAGACCAGAGAACTGGGGTCACAGGATCAGTTTGCCCCAAGGCCTGACTGCAGTGGGGACAAAGTCTCTGACATGAATAAAAAACACATTTCTGAATGATGGCAGGAACTTTTCAGGAACACTTTGTATATCCTAGGCACGGGTCTAATTAAGACTTTTTGTATCTTTTTTACCTTTTAGTCCTCACAGACAACCCACTGGGATGGATGTCATCCCATTTTATAGGTGAGGAAACCAAGGTTCAAACCACTCAAGGTCATGCAGTCAGTAGCTAGTGGAGCCAAACTGGACCTAAGTCTCTCTGGCTGTAAGTCCAGGTCTCACAGGGAGATCAATACTTCAGGGAGGCAGTCCAGCACCTCTCAGCCTCTCCGCTTCCAACCCGGCACTTGCCCTGCAGGCTCACGGTTTGCTAAGTGTGTTCAGCCCTTAAATGCCTTCTCTCCCTTGTGAGGCTGGTCTCTCAGCCTGGACTCCCAGCCAAGCCCTCACCCAGGAGCCTACACAGGGACCCCCATGAGTGATATGCTTCCCTGCCAAGCCTACCCCCGTTATGATGTGGGTGCTCAGTTTCCTGAAACTTCTTTGGATAGCAGATGATCTGGGTGTCCCATATGCACCAGAAGTAGGGATATCAAAGTGATCTGATCAGAGAATGAAGGCCAAAGAAATCCATTTGGGAACCCGGGTTATCTAATTATGCATGTAAGCCAAAGAATCGGCTCCCTTGTCTCTCCTCCCGCTGAATCTTGGTATTTTGCATGAACCACAGCAGTGTGTAATGTACATGCTTTCAGCAAACACGGGGATGTAACTATGAAATCAGAACTTAGAGGGCCATGGGGCTGCAAAGCAAGCCGTGTCCCCAGCTCTCCCCAAGCTTTATTTGCACCCCCTCCTCCAGGCATCCTTAGCCTCTCAATAGAACTTCTCACACTGCCTTTTACTTCCCTGTGCCCGGCCCCACCTCACCCTCTGGACTCTCACCTTCTTCAGGGTGCGACCTGGGTCTTGCTTACCTTGGTTCCCCTGGGACCTAGCCCAGAGCTGTGGCCCCACATGTGCTTGGTTTTCAGCATAATTTAGTATTAACACATACACACACACACACACACACACACACACCTGACAGAAATTTGTGGCCAGTCATCATAAAGAGAGTTATAGTGCTGAGCTGGGAAGATATTTAAATGCCGCACAGCACCTCCTGATGCGTCTAGGTTTTGGTGGTACCTGGGGGAGCCTGAAATGCTTGTGTGTAAAGTGAAATACACTGTCAGAGTGACTGTGATTTGCAGCTCCGTCTTGTGAGAGCAGAGAAATTGAAAAATGCCTAATACAGAAACTATTTTTTTTAATATGTGAATATGCTTGGTCATTTGTTTATTCTTTTCGGCCACTATGACAAGGATCAATTTTTAAAATTTTAGTTGTGTGGTAAAGGTCAACATACACATTATCATATAGTAATTTTTCGTAAAATTTTAGAAAGTATACTTTTTTCACAATTTTCAGTGATTTCTCAGGATTATTGTTTAACAATATTGTTCCTTCCTGAATAAAAGGCTTGGAAGAATTAGAATTGTTCTATAAAAGACTAAGTGACCAAATACTTAAGCAGCATCTTCCATAAATGTAATCTGTAGCTAAGTTGGCTAAGAAGACATCTATAATGTGACCCTTGGTATTTATCACTTCCTTTCCAAAGCTTCAAATCATATAGAGTTGCAAAGAAACAGAAGAGGCAAATCAGAAACTTTAGTTTTAAAATATGGGAACATGAGATGGTTAGATAGCATCACTGACTCAATGGACATGAATTTGAGCAAACTCTGGGAGATAGTGGAGGACAGAAGAGCCTGGCGTGCTGCAGTCCATGGGGTCGCAGAGTCAGACATAACAAAGCAACTGAACCACAATATTCATGTGTCAGTAACTCACTTATCCACAGGGCATGAGCCTAGCACCTCAGTTCTCCAGAACCCAGCCTGGAATCTATTAATATCTGCAGGTCTCTTAAAAGCTAGAAAATAAGACTTTTGTTAGACTCACTCAGTTTATGAACAGGAACTCTGCTTAGGGCTTCTCTCCATGCCTACTTATATTTGTTTCGTGCACTGTTCTCTCCAGCAAGTTATATTTGGTTTCTAGTCTACAGCAAATCAACCTGTTGAGAGTGGATGACAGGTTGATGGAGGTGGGGAACTGGCAGCAAAAAGTGACAGCTTACCTCCTGACTCAGAGGGTAAGAGAGGGAAACATGTCAGAGAAGGACGAATGGACTAAAAAACATTGGGGGAATGAAGTTGTAGGGCAGAGTTGCACTCACCTCCTGTGTCTTCCGGGAGGAGGGCAGCTTCCTCCTCTCCTGGCAGGTTCATGCATGATTTCATAATCACATGTTGGATTTGGTAAGTGGCCTAGCCTTTCTGAGCCTCCGTTACTTTAGCTGTAAAGTGGAAATCGTCATTTATTGGGTTCCTGTGTGTTCTTCACTCTTTACCTGTGTCAGTTTATTCAGTTCTCACAGCTGATCGTGAAGTGTGCACTGTTTATTAACACCAAGAAATGAAAGCACAGATGTAAAGCTGCCCAAGCCCACAGAGCCTGTAAATGGCAGAACCAGATTCCAAGCCAGGCAGCCAGGCTCCATGTCACATTCGTGTCCAGGCTGGTTTTCTGGGAGCAGTAATCATGCGTCCCTCACAGAGCTGTTTATAGAGGGTTAGCTTAAACCTACATTATGGTGCCTAGTTTTCACACACATGCTGAGTGGTCTGAATAAGGGATTCAGGCTATGTACCACACCAGTTGTTTAGGAGAGCAGGCGGTCAACAGTGATCATACCTGGAGGGTGAGGCTGGAGGCAAGGGGAGAGGGTCAGTTTGGTCACTCATTCGTGTCAGACTCTGCGACCCCATGAACCGCAGCATGCCAGGCTTCCCTGTCCATCACAAACTCCCAAAGCTTACTCAAACTCATGTCCATCGAGTCGGTGATGCCATCCAACCATCTCATCCTCTGTTGTCACTTTCTCCTTCCGCCTTCAATCTTTCCCAGCATCAGGGTCTTTTCTAGTGAGTCAGTTCTTCGCATCAGGTGGCCAAAGTATTGGACTTTCAGCTTCAGCATCAGTCCTTCCAATGAATATTCAGGATTGATTTCCTTCAGGATGCACTGGTTGGATCTCCTTGCAGTCCAAGAGACTCTCAAGAGTCTTCTCCAACACCACAGTTCAAGAGCATCAATTCTTCATCGCTCAGCTTTCTTTAAGTCCAACTCTCACATTCATACTTGACTACTGGAAAAACCATAGCTTTGACTAGATGGACCTTGGTTAGTAAAGTAATGTCTTTGCTTTTTAATATGCTGTCTAGGTTGAGGGTAGGAGCTCAATAGGCTGTCTAGGGGAGAGGGTAGGAGCTCGTATCAAGTAATTTCTACTTGATACATTACTATATTGTTGGAATTTTCTACAAGCATGTGTCACCTTAGCAATTTAACACATGCTCATTGCGGGAAAGAGAATGACTTGTAAGTGATACGCACATGTTTAAAACCTGCAGGTGAGTCTAAATGTGTGTACACTTAAGAAATAAATCTATCAAAAAATACTTGAAAGTTTGGACACGTAAAGATATACAGTCCCGTGAAAGAGTCAAGGCGGCCTCATGGTCCCGCTGTGGATGTTGCCTGTTGCTATGCTGTGGGCTTGCAGTCGCTCCTTGTTTCTCAGAAAGCTCACTCCCAGAGCAGCTCTCCATGCCTCTGAGGGCTGTCTCTGTCGTCCCGTTCATTTGCAGGACAGGAGTGGTGCGCTCTGCTCTTCCTGTGCTTGCTAGGGGCTGGCGACCCAGAGGTGAATGGAACAGCATCTCAGCCTCAGGAGCCCATCAAGGGAGGGTTACAGAGGTGGGCCAGCCAGGCTTGGGCTGAATTGAGGGATGAGCCTGGGGGTAAAATTCCTTCTGCGGAGAAATTAGGAAGGAATCCATTGAGCCCAGAAGGAGAAGGTTTTGATAGAAGAGGATGCAGGGCAGACAAGCTCTTCAGGGCTGAGAGAACCACAGAGACCGAGAAGCAGTTTTATTTACCCTGAAAGTCTATTTCTGGGCAATAAAATAACTGAGAACTGGGTTAAAAAGAGCCAGCCCCTGGATGAACTGAGTTTACAGTTCTCAATTTCTGGTCAAGTTCTAGGACTGATCCTTCCTCTCTCCCTCCCATCTTTTTTTTCTTTTCCTGTTTTTAGGGTACTGGAGATTTGTTTTAACTAGGTATAGTGGGACATGCAAACATGGAAATGACTGTCATGAAGTTAATACTTGCAGCCCCCTAGAAACAGGAAGCCCAGCACTTCCTACATAGTGAAGCACCATGGTTGGTCAGGAGGCAAAGGCGTGAGCGGAAAACGTAGGCTGGAGCCTTTATTGTGGTTTGCACTGGGAGGAGTAGGCCAGGCAGGATAAATGGCTTGGGACTGAATAACTGCAGGGGCTCTGGGGCTTAAGGCTGTCCCTAACCGTCTAGTACCTGTCCCTGATGTGCTGAAGGCAGGGGTACAGTGCCCAGAGCCCAGGAAAGTGGTTGGGGGTATGGGCTCTGAACTTCTTGTGTGTTAAAGGTTCCCAGTCTGGTTACTGACTATCTCTAGGAATTGGCGCGTGTTGGGAGGGGCAGGCCCTCCAGGGTCAGCAAGGCCCTGGATGTCAAAGCATCAGAGCACAGAACATAAAAGAGATGGTTAATCCTCCTTCCTTTCCTTCCTTAGTTCTTTCCTCCTCCTTTCCAACTTTAAAACATATCACAGAATATCTCAAACATACAGAGAAAAATATAGCTTATTCCTATAATTCAGATTTGAAAATGTGACTATTTTCCCTCCAGATCTCACTTTAGTTCTCACAAAGAACTAAAGCATTGCAAGCACAGCCAGGGTCACCTCGTTTACCCTCCCTCATTCCCACTTCCCTCCCTTCTTCCTTCCACAGAAAAAACAACTGTTTGGAAGTTGGTTGTATTTTTTCCACCTCTATTTTTATATTTTACTACAGATTTACATGTCCATAAACAATATATAGCATTTTTAAAGCTTTATATAAACACCATACTGTAAATAACATGTTGTTATCTCATTTTGTTATACTCATTTTAGTTTGTCTTTTAATAGGTGATCTTAATTGGTTTATATTTATTGTGATTGCTGCCATATTTCTACCATCTTATTTTGGGTGTTCCTTCTGCCATCCCTTTTTTCTCTCTGCTGACTGTGGTTATACCATGAACATTTCAGCATACATTCTGAATTGTATTTCTTTTTTCTCCTAAAATATAAAGCTACTCAGTATCTTTCTCTTCTACTGAATCAGACAAGAATTGTAACAGTGTCGAGCAAACCCACTAATACCTGCTCTATATTTCTTATTGTTTCAAAGAATGTTGGGTCTACTAATTAAAAAAAAAAAACTTTAGTTATTATTTTTGTTTTGTAGTTAATAATTTAACTTGCCTATACAGTTTGCAAACATCTTGCTCACCATTGTTTTTATATTTTGCATCCCGTTCCTTTTTCTGGGTCCATTTTTCTTCTTGCCAAGTTCATTCTTAAAAGTAGTCAGTACATATGTTGGGTGTCAAGGGTGGTCAACTGTCTTAACATTTGGATGTCTTAAAATGTCTGTTGTCTTTTCACTCTGGAGTCATAGTTTAGCAAAGCATAGACTCCTTGGTAAAGCATTGTTTACCTTCAGAACTTTGTCTTTTAGGTCTGTTGTTGTTGGTGAGAAGCCTGCTGTCTCTCTGGGTATCGATTATAAACTCTTATTTCCTGGTAGCTCTTGAGGCTTCGCCTAGAACCAGCTTACTGTCACTTCCATTTGTATCCTACTGGCCAAATCAAATCACAAGCCCAGCCCAAATTCAAGAGGTGGGAATGTAATTTCCACCTTTTGATGGGAGGAACTGCAAAGTCATTTTACAGAGGCCATAGGTATAGGAATGACTGGATAATCATGGCCATTTTTGCACTCAGTCCATCACTTGTTTCTGCTGCTTTGTCTTGCCACCCCGAGCGCCCGGCTTCATGTGGCGTGTGGTGCCAGGCAGCAGTAGCGCTGTTTCTGTTTTTGTCGTGAGTAGAGGAGGCCGTCCTCTACCTGCTTTGCTTCAAATAGTGAGCTTGACTCTGGTCCCCCTCTGCACTGAATGTGGCTCTGCCCCGGCCTTTTCTGGGGATGCTATGAGTCTCTGTTGTCCTGGGGAATTCACACTGCCATGTTCCTTTGGCCGTTTCACATTCAGAGCCCATCAAGCTTGCATCTTCATCTCCACCTACCACACTGTTGTCTTCTTTTTTTCTAGTTGAGAATTTTATCTTATTTTTGCATAATGTTACATCTCTAAATTTTCTATTTTTGTAGTTCAGCTATCACTGCTCTGGGCTTGGTGTGGTGGGGAGGAGGGAACCTCAGGATATGAATTTCATTTGTGATACACCTTGGCTGGGATTCCTGTGTTTACTTTCTTCATAAAATTGTGCTTGTCACTTTCTGCAGGAAACGGATGAGGATGTGACAGCCACATTAGAATGTACATAATTGTGATAGTAAGAACAAAATCTCAGACTCTCAAGGTTAGAAGGAACATTCTTTGCTTTAACCCCTCTAATGCCTGCACCACAGGTGGGCCTCTAGTGCCTGGATGACTGGTCTGTCACCTCTTCGTCCTGTCTCTGAATAGCTGTGGTTTTATAAAAAAGTTGTTCTTTTTTAGCTGATACTTGCCTCTTTATAACTTCTCTGCCCAAGCCCCCTCCTCTAATTCTGGTTCTGTTTTCTCCCTCTGGAATCAAATCACCACATCTGTGTGCTCTCTTTTTGAGAATGCGTCAGTGTGGAGGCCATAACTGGGCCTCTTCTTGTCCCGCTGAACCGCTCCAGGATTTGCAGCCTGAACTCGTGGGGTATGATGGCCCATCCTCTCCCCGCATGGCTGTCTCCACAGACACTCTGCCCATTCCCCCCGTCTCTCATAGGCAGGGTCTGGACTGAGCCTCAAAGGTGGGTTTAGATGGATCAACCAGAAACCAAGAAATTCTGTTGCCCCATCTCCTTGATCTGGGACCTTTTCTCTTCATGTGCATCCATGAGCTGCCTCATGAGGTGGACTCCCACGGCCCCTTGGTCAACCATCATTCATCCATTCCTTGGGTGCAGCAGGGCTGCAGTGGTGATCAAGACTGCCACGAAGCTTAGAGTCTGGTGTGGGAGACAGATGCTGTGTGATCAGGCTGCAGGGGCTAGGTATATGGTGTGCAGGACCCAACCAGGTTTGAAGAGATTTCCCTCAAGGAAGTGATGTCTTTGTTTCCTTAACATTTCCAAATCTAGATCCTCAAGAGAGGAAATCTCTGCCTGGCCAGCTCATTGCTCCATCACCTCCAAGATTATAGGTCAGTGGGAGCTTATAGGTTGGGATTGTATACCGTGTCCAATTAGCTATGCCTGGGTTGTTGAGAACCTTTGTAGATCATTCACTCATTCATTTATTCATCTAGCCATCCATCCATTGATCCACTCCTTGAGTGCACTCAGGATGTAGTCTGCATAGTCTCAAATACAGATTATATAGGTCAGGGAAGAGGTAGGGTTGACAGTGGATGAGGTGGCCTTGTGGCTGGAGGGGACATGGCACATAAGAGGGACTGTGACTGGAGCCTTGGGCAGGAGGGCACGAATGGGGCAAGGTAGCAGAGGTGGTGGCAGTGGCCAGAGCATACAGGATCTTGTAGGCTGTGGGCGAGATTTTGATCTTGATTGCAATATTTAACCTGGATTGGTATGGGAGGGGCATGAGAAAGGTCACGGTGGCTGCTGGGTAGAGAGTAGCTGGGAGGAATTCACTGGCGACCAGTGGTTAGGACTCCTTTCTCTCACTGCTGAGGGGCCAGGCTCAGTCCCTGATTGGGGAACTAAGATTCTGCAAGCCTCTGAGTGCAGCAAAAAATAAAAATGAAAGAAAATAGCTGGGGATGGGAATAACCTTGTAGGGAGCAGCGGGGACTGTGTTGATACTGGAGAAGGTGGAGAGGAATGACTAACTTCAGGGAGAATGGCGGGAAGGTGTGAGAGAGGCTGATGTCAAGGATGTACCTGCCTTCGTTTCCTAGGGCTGCTGTACACGTCAGTGGCTTGACACAACAGAACGTATTCTTTCAGTTTCAGAGGCCAGACGACCAAAATCAAGGGCCATGTGAAAGTTCTAGGGGAAGAGTCATTTCTTTCTTGCCTTCCTTGCTCTTCTGGCTCTGGGGACTGTTTGCATTCCTTGACCCCACATCTGCATTGCTCTAATCTCTGCCTATGTGGTCACATTGCTGCCTCCTCTTCTGTCTCATCTCCCTCTGCCTCATTTATGAGGTGTAGGGCCCACCCAGATACTCAAGGATAAGCATCTCCTTGCAGATCCTTAACTTTTCACATCTCTTGCCATGTGAGGTAATATTCACTCCTTTACCTTGTAAGGCAACATTCACAGGTTCTGTGACTTAGGACATCTTTCTGCGGCCACCATGCAGCTCATTATATGGTGCTGAAAGATAATGACTAAGCGAGCACTTCCATAGTATTGGCTGTGGACCAGGTGCTGCAGCCTAATTACTTCAGGTGTACCAGCTCCTTTAGGCCACGCCACAGCCCTGTAATAAGTACTGTTGTCATTCCCTCTTTCTGGATGAAGACACTGAGGCTCAGAGGTTTTGTAAGAAATGATTCTGTTTCGGTCACAGCTTCTCTGCTGGTGCGTGTGCAGCTTACAATGGGCCCTGGGCTCCCCCTTTCTGGACAGTGCCCCTATTTGTGCCGAGAGCGGTGCTTTCCCTGGCCTTCCTGTTCTGGGGCTCACAGCAGTGCAGTTAGATGTGACTCAGGAACTGGTCCATCCCCAGCAGCAGTGTGAGGAATGGCATTTGCGGGTACTCAATGTTATCTATTGGATCAGGAAGGAATGGTTGACTCTTGAGAGTCAGGAGGTCTGGACTGAGCACCATTCCTGTAACCAACTAGCTGTAGGGCCTTGGGAAAGTCACTTAATCTTTCTAAGCCTTGGTTTTCCATTTGTAAAGTGGGTGTGACCATGTTTGTCCTGGCAGTATTACAGGTGACTGTGAGAGTCAAAGGGAAAGTGTGACCTATCTTTGGTGAGTTGGAAAGGGCTTTGTATCAGGAATATCACTAGCATCTTTATTACTATTGTTGTTGTCAGTACTAATATTTAGTTCAATAATACATGCATATTTAAGGAATGGCCTTCCACTGAGGGGTTCCAGTCCATGGAGGAGGTGTTTCCAAGTGATGGGCAATCGACAGGCAATTTCTCAGGACCTGTCCCATGCCCAGCCTTCTGCACATTGCCATTGGAGGAATGAAGCTGTGAAAACACAGTCTTCTGTAACAAAAGTAAACAGTAGGAGCTTAAAGTGGACTGGTGACCATCGCAGAAAGGGTAAGGAGAATGTTCGACTGCAGACCAAAACCCTGAGAACTTTGGAGTCTGCGGTCTTTGAATCTTGTAGAGCCCCAGCCCCAGATGTCCTGTCCTGCGGAAATAGTTGCTCAGTAAAATACGAAGAATAAATATATATATGGGGTGGGGAGAAGCTGATGTGGGGGCAAAAGGTGGCGGGGAGCAGAAAAATTAGTTGGCATTTCAGACTTTAGTGTGCATCTACATTATCAGGGATGTTAATTAAAAACAGACCAGCCCTAGTGATCTGGAATAGGTGGTCTGGAATGGAATTTGACCAGTGGCATTTTAACGAGCCCCTTGCCTGGTTCTGACACAGTTGTCCACAGCCCTGTGCCTGAAGTGGACCCCTGTGCCCCAGCTTCCAGTTGTCAAAACCCAGCCAAACAGAGCTCCTTAGAAATGCACAGAACGCGACGGGACAGCACAAATCTGAACACGAGGTGGTATTTTCAAACAGAACAGGATGTTATTTTTGTGCGTGTCGGTAGGAAGGTTCTTGGGGTTTAGTGAATTCAAGTTGAGTCTGTTGCTCCATACTGCTCTAATTATGGTCCCAGCAGCTCTCGGTGGGAAGTAAAAACCAGAATATTTTTTCTGAAGATCTTGCGTGTTATCCTGGAAGGTCTGTTTTGCAAAATTAATCATCTTTGGGCCAGTTTCTTAACCTGAACCGTTTGGGATTTCTGAGCTGCTGCTAGAGAAAACATGGGTAGGGGAAATAATTTCTTCTTCTGGTCTTTGTTCCCAGTGCATTGGCTTGTTTAGCTCCACTGTGTGCTGAGGGCAGGGCTGGAATCCGCAACTTGCAGACGTGATCTTTGCCCTTGAGGGAGGACCAAAAAAGCAAAGACATAGCTGGAATATGAAGAGGAAAAGAAGTGTAGTCGGGAGGCTTAGTAAGGGTCATGAGAGAATAATACCAACCAAGGGGAAACCGGATGAAAAATCAATTACAAAATTTCCAGGAATAAACTACTCCCTACAAAGTAATTAGAAATATTAAATTCCTTCTCTCTCCTGTGTGAATGAATGCTGAATATTGAGGAAACACAGTGGAAAAGTTGTTCCAGACCAAATTCTTTGCTTTGAGAAGGTCCACTTGGGTCTTGGTTGCATCAGGCAAGGAGGAAGTTGCTGCAAGAATTATTTATAGCCTTCGGGGATCTTGTTTATCTCCCCGAAACAGGGAATGCCTTGGCCAATGAAATGAGGTGCGCTGTCCGAGACAGGCCAGAGAGAGCAGGCTATTTATGTACACACGACCCATTTCTTTCTTAGCCTACACTTGTTAGCAGTCTTATTAGCAACAACAATAACAATAATTCTGGCAGCAGTCCCGAGCATTTGCTCAGTCCTGGAGTTTCCTGTGTTTCGCCTTAGTCCCTCCCTACAGCTTTAGGAGGCAACTCGAAAAGGAATCACTGCACTACATCAGTGAGGATGCTGAGTCCCAGAGAGGCCACCCGGCTGTACTCAGGGCCATACCTGCATACTGTGCCCCCCCACTACTTCGTGGAATTCAATGGCTCTTTGGGGGTGTTTAAGAAAAGTAGAAATGGCAGCAGGTACAAGGTAGTTTGCTAAAAATGAAAAGAAACCGTGCATTTCTATAAAAGATTCAGTTCCCTTTCCTCCATGTTTTCCCTTGCCCATTGAATTAATTAACAGTTGAGAATTGTTCCCAAGAGCCTGGACAGGTTTGTTTGTATTTTATTATTATTGCAAGGAGTGTTTCCTAAATGATATTAGAAAGAGCAGTTGATTAGTAAAATCTTTCTAAAACCAACTCGGCAGCCCAGCTGGGGGCCCCTCCCTGTAGTTGGATGGGCTTGTGATGGTGTGTTATGGGAAAACACTTTCCAGGTAGTGGCGGAGGGGGAGACCCTGACACTCACTGCCCTGGGAAGATGTGCCTGCGTGTTTGTCCATCCATGAACACACTGGGCATCTCCCGGCTCAGCCTTGGGCCTGGGGGCTCACAGTCCCCAAGGGAGATGTGGACAATCCAGGAAATGCTCACAATGACCAGCCCTTGACCCATACTGGCCTTGACAGAGCTTTCACTGATGTATCAACATGAGAAAAATAAAGATGAGCTCATGCTGTTATTTTAAAGATCATTCTTTACTTTGAGATGGTGCTCTTCCTTTTCTTCTCCTCCTTCCTTGTTATCACATCCTTTAAAAAATTAAATCGTGGTGATAGATGTTAGGATTTGTTTGCTCATTTTGTTTTGTTCTTTTATTTCTCACTTGAGAAGATAAAATTGGACAACCTCTATTGGCATTCTGATTTGGGGAGTGGTGAACAGAGGAATTGTGTGTTTTATGATAACCAGGAGTTTGGGCGCTGCCAGTTCTGAAGTGTTTGAGGTTGGTGGGACACAGGGAGGAAGTGGTGTGTCTGGTTGCTGGGATCAGGAAGGTTTGGGGGCAGAAAGGGACATCTGAGCTGCACCTTGGAAAGCAAGGTGAGAAGGTGCTCATCGGGGAAGGGGCGTTGCAGGAGGAGGTGCTGGTGAGCAAAGCCAGGCAGAACTGAGAGGCTCCTGAGAACACTGCCTGCCAGTTTGAAAGAGAGGTTCAGGCAGGGAGAGGTAGAGAGCAGAGAGACCAGAGAAGGCCAGCTTGGGAGTGAGGGGGGCTGATGTGGGAGGCAGGTGAAGAGCTTGGACTAAGTGCTTTTGGCCATTGAGGGCCATGAAATCCTTTGAGCAGAGAGTGAAATGAGCAGCTTGTCATATAGGGAGATCACTCCAGAGGGAAGGTGAGCAGCAGAGGGGAGGGAGCAGGCCTGAAAGCAGAGGGGCCTGCCTACGGTCAGGGGAAAGATGATGAGGCTGGACAGGAGCACATGGTGTTGGGGGCAGAGAGGCTGGTGCGGTGCTGCAGCCAGTAAACCCTTCAGGACTTGGCGGCTGGCTGGGTGCAAGGGGTCATGAGAAGCTGGTGGGCGGGGGACCTGCAGAGGGGAGGATTCATGTTAATTCAGACTCAAATCTCAATAGTAATAGTCACTGAGCTCTTCTGTGCACTGAGCACCTGCTGAGCGCTTTACCTATAAGGAAGGCTTCCAGAGAGAAAGCAGTTTTCTCAGGGTCTACGTCTCCAGCCTGTCTCTTACCTGTCACACCTGCATTCTGCCTTCTGGGACATTGGCCGGGTTTGAGGGGAAGGTGGTGAGTGCAGGTTTGGACCTGTGGGTCACGCAGGTGAAGACAGGGTCAGTCTGGGGCTGAGGGCAGGCAGCAAGGGTGGAGGTCAGGGTTTAGAGTCATCAGCTTCAGGAGGTGGTTGATACAGTGGGACTGTGGGGGAGATTGCCTAGCAGAGAGAAGTGGGGCCTGTCCTGCCACGCAGCTCTCTATGCCTCTCTTCTGAGCTGACTTGGGCGTTTGGTTGTATATTTTCGTAGGAGTCCCTGGAATAACTGAAACGAGAAAAGGGACGATTTTGGGGTCTGCTTGGCCTTGTCTTTTTCTTTTGTTTTTTTCTTGAACTTTTTATCATGGATGATTTCAGAAAAATAGTGGTAGAAAGAGTAGGGCAAACAGCCTCTGTCATGCCGTCATCCAGTTTCAGCAACTAGCAAGCTTGTGCCTGCTCCCTTCCCGGTCACTCTCCTATGTTCAGGCCCCCGCATTCATGTCCACTTCAGGCCTTTGTCTCTGTCCACCTCCCTTGTGGTCTGTGTGAGCCAGACTGCACTGTCGGATCTTCAGCATGCCTCTGCCCATTCCTGTCTCTGCCTTTTACTGTCCTGCCTCATCTTCTACTCCAGAACACCCTCCTGTTCCCCTTCTTCTCCCTTCAGAAAATCTTCCTGGCGCTGACCTGGGGTGGAGTCAGACGGATTGGTTTGTTCCCTGCATTTACATCTGAGCCTCCTTGGGCTGGTCTTGGCATGTCTGTGTAGCCTGCACGGACCCATCAGCACCCAGTATGTACTGTGTGTTAGGGGTCTGGGCCCACAGGCTCCACAGGACGAGGTGATGTCCATCAGCCTGGCATTCAAGGTGCTACAACTGAATATTTGTGTACCCTCCCACCCCTAACCAAGATCTACATGTTGAAACCTAATCCCCGATGTGATAGTATTTGGGGGTGGACCTTCAGGAGCTGATTATGTCATGAGGATGGAGCCCTCATGATGGGATTGCTGCTGCTGCTGCTAAGTCGCTTCAGTCGTGTCTAACTCTGTGCGACCCCATAGACGGCAGCCCACCAGGCTCCCCCATCCCTGGGATTCTCCAGGTAAGAACACCGGAGTGGGTCGCCATTTCCTTCTCCAATGCATGAAAGTGAAAAGTGAAAGTGAAGTCGCTCAGTTGTGTCCGACTCTTTGCGACCCCATGGACTGTAGCCCACCAGGCTCCTCCGTCCATGGGGTTTTCCAGGCAAGAGTACTGGAGTGGGGTGCCATGCCCTTATAAAAGAGACTCCATAGCTCCCTTGCCTTTTTGGCCATAGGAAGACACAGTGAGAAGCCTGCAGTCTATGAGCCAGGGAGCAGGTTCTCACCAGATACCGTAACTGCTGGTGCCTTGATCTTGGACTTTCCAGCCTCCAGAACTGTAAGAGATAAATAGAAATAAATATGTGTTGTCTAAGCCACTCAGTCAGTGGTATTTGTTATCGTACCATGGATGGACTATGATACAAGTCATTTGTAATTCAACCCTAGTCAGTCAAAATAAAGCCCTGGCAATAGGCAGAAGGGAACTTTCCTGGTTAAATGGCAAGGTGAGAACCCAGAGCCTTCCCAGTGGGGTCCCATCAGGTTAGTGCTTTGAGGGGACTCCCGAGGAACTGAGTTTGGAATCCCTAGGTTGGAGTCCTCACCCTCAAGGCCACCAAAGACCCCATTCAGGAGCAACAGCCTCCACATCTCTCATCGCTGATCTGATACCTGAGGGTGCCCATCTTGTCTCATGCTCAGTTTGGCAGCATGGCACAGAGCTCCAGTTCAGTACCAGCCTCAGGAGACATGGCCTGGACATGGTTCTAGCCTTCAGGTATGTCCAACCCCTGGGGCAGCAGAGCCTGCTGTGGCAACAACAGGCTTTTAATAAAAGACAGAGTGAAACCCGCAGAGGACACGCTGGTGTGCTGTGACCCAACGGAAAATCCTGTCCATCCCACATGGCCTGGGGCGGGCTCTGAGGCTGAGGAGGTGTGTGTGCATCCATGAGCAGTGGATGAGTTTTTAGGTCCATGCCTCCCCCAGCCATGTGGAAAAACACTCATGGCACTTGGTGAACATCTGCTGGGCCACGCCCCTGGCTGTCCCTGCCACGACAGCTGAAAACAGCAGTCCACCCTGCTTACCCCAAGGTAGACGTTCCACAGAGACCTGTGGTGCACAGGCTTGGGCATCTTTTTTCCTTCTTGCACATGTGAAGTCTTAGTTTTTCAGCAAACACTAATTAAAACTAACATACACAAAGGGGACAACAATACCACGTTTTAATGTATTTATTTCAGCTGACTGCATCAGCCAGCCTCCTAGTGAAATTCCTTTGCTGTCTTCTGTTGTGCACTGTGTTAACAATACATCTCCCTGTGGAATTTTACATTCATTCTGTTTCCAGAGACGGTGGAGAGTGTCGTGTAGGTGTGGTGTCAAGATGGCATACTTTGTACCGCAAAGTAGGTGATGCGTTTCCTGAGCTGTGGAGAATTCAGATAGGCCTGTCTTCCTTCCGGTTTGAAAGCCTCTTCCTCCAAGAAGCCTCTTCCAGTCTCTTTAGTCCTGGTCAACTGACCTTCCCCCATCCCCACCTAAGAAACCTTTAAGCAAGGTGGACAGATGGTATAATCAAAAGTACTAGTTTAGTGCCTGGTTCTTAGAACTATTTATAAATGAATATTCCTCCCCACACTCCCCCGGTCATTCTTCATTTCTCTGAGCATTTTTCTGGAAGTTTCCTTGTCTTTGCTATCACCCTAGGTGGCTCAAGGTTACTTGCTGCCCCTTCTCCCTTAGTACCCCCTTCCCTCTCCCCCCACCCCTGGCCTCATGGGGTCATGGGTAACTGCATAGACCAGCTCCTCTTACGCTTTATGTCCTTGAATTGTTATTTAAACTCTGAGCTTCTGTTCCCAGATCTGTAAAATGGGCTTGCTATGAACATTCGGTTACTTGAGATGTTTGTGAAGACATTAGGATTTTACCTGGCATGTAGTGAGCCTCAGGGGTTGAGAGCTATTATTGTTATTTCTTTTGCTGTTATTGCCACCCTGTGGGGCACTCTGTGTGTTTTGTCCTTCGTGTATTATGGTCTCAAGTTTCCCCATTTAGAATTAAAATTTAATATGCTCTGTAGTTATACAGAAGAATCCTGCACACTCTTTAGTCTATTTTAGAGCAGTGTGAATAGAATCTTGATGGGGTACAGGGAATCTGGGGCCAGCAGGAGGTGGGGTGCGCTTTGTGATCTCAGACAAGCCATACTCCTTGGGTTCCCCAACAGTAGAAGGCAGAGCTCGACTCAGAGGACTTCCTGACGTTCTTCCTGACCTGCCATTCCCTAAAGTGTGAGGACCTGCAGACTGAGCACTGCATGGGGTGGGTCCCTCTCCACTCCTGGTTGAGGATTTCCTGGAAAGCTTGGAGAGGGGGGCCACTTCTCCCTCTGTGCCCCCTTAAGCCCCGCTTTGGGACTCTGGGGAGCAGAGCTGCCAGTTTCATTTCCATCATGGGTGGGGATGCCTGGTATGATGTTCCAAACTTGCTGCTTTGTGGGAAAAGGGCTCCAACCAGCAAGGCAGCCAGTGAAGGATGTTTTTGGCAGAACCCAAGGATGGAGACTGGGCATTAGGGTCAGGAAGCCTGGTTGTCATGTCAACAGATTGGCCCAAAGTAGAGAGGGGCGGGTCCCCATATGGTGCCTGTCATGACCATACCACCCTCTCCTTCCACAGCAGCACTGGGGCTAGATCAGGCTGGTGGAAGAATTAGATGGTGGGTTGAGGGGCTTGTGAGGGACTGGAAGGGGCAGGCACTTCCTGGAGTCTCCATTGCTGTTTAATGTGAAGCTTGAGAAGGAAACTCAGGAGCCAGGGCCCACCTCCAAGGCTGCATGACTCCTTTCATTGCCCAGCATGGCTCAGCAAATGTTCCCAGAACTCCTGTGTGTGCCATGCATGCCAGGGCTGGCAGGCTCCTGAGGAGAGTACACAGAACAGCTAACGCTTATCGGGCATTCAGTAGGTAGCAGGCACTCTTCCAAGGGCTTTGAATTAACCAGTTTAACCCTCACAACATCTGTATGCAGTAGACATGTTATCCTCATTTACGGGGTAGGAAATGGATGCCCAGAAAGACTAAAGAATTGGTTCAAGGTAGGTAGGCTATTAAATGGGAGATTTGAACCTGGGTACCTCATTCCAGGGCTGGACGCTTGACCATTATGCTGCAGAAGTGTAGGAGTTGCCCCACCCTTAGAAAGCCACACTTCAGGGGCTGCCCTCGGCTGTTTCACCCCAGAGGATGCTGGGTCAACCCATGGGAAGGGTGTCTCACCCAGTGAAGGCTTCTGGGAGGAAGCAAGATGTGCTGGACTTGGCCAGGCACAGACAGTGTGGACATGGCTGTCATGGCAGAGCTGCATGCAGTCTGAGGAGTTGGGGGCTGCTGCTGGCTGAGGAGAGCATGGGGTCTGGAAGAAGGGTCTGGCCCATCTCTCTCAGTGGCTCGCTGCGAGCCCTAGGCAACTTCCTTCACCCCACTCTGCTTCCCTTATGGAGAGAAGGTGGAGGGGAGCCAGGTATGGAGGCCTCCAGGCTCCGAGAGCTTGTGAGTCTGCCCTCTAGACACCAGGCCATTTTGTGCTTCTTGCTCGTCATTATTTAGGTGCATTTTGACTTCTCTTTAGGTTCTTTGTAAAGTATCATTTGAAAAAAGGGTGGTGGCTTCTCTCTGTCCTGAGGCTCAGAGAGTAGGGAGGCGTGGATTTCTCTTCCATTTCACCGATTAGGAAATTGAGGCCCAGTGAGGCCATGATACCTGTCTTAGGGAAGATATTTATCTTCCTGCTAATTTTTTTTTAAATCGTGGTAAAATATACATAACATCAAATTTACCATCTTCACTGTTTTTCAGGAGTTCCGTTTAGTGGCCTTAAGTACATTCCC
Source organism: Bos mutus (assembly GCF_027580195.1). Lineage (NCBI taxonomy): Eukaryota > Metazoa > Chordata > Mammalia > Artiodactyla > Bovidae > Bos > Bos mutus. The sequence continues at coordinate 49,679,765 of NC_091624.1, read as the reverse complement.
TTGTGCAGCCATCGACACCATCCATCTTCAGAATTTCTCCATCTTGCCAAATGGAAACTCCATATACATTTAACAGTAATTCCACTTTCCTCCCTCCCCGAGCTCCAGAAAACCACGGTTCTACTTTGCCTTGCTGTGTAGTTGACTGCTCTGTGCTAGTGCTCAGTCGCTTCAGGTGTATCCAACTCTTTGTGACCCTATGAACCGCAGCCCACCAGGCTCCTCGTCCATGGGACTCTCCAGGCAAGAATTCTGGAATGGGTTGCCTCGCCCTTCTCCAGGGGATCTTCCCGACCCAAGGCTTGAACCCGGGTCTCTTATGTCTCCTGCATTGTCAAGCGGGGTTTTTACCACTAGCACCACTGCTATGCTGACTGCTCTAGGAACCTCATCTAAGTGAATCATGTAATATTTGTCCTTTTTTTGTCTGGTTTATTTCTCATCCTGCTTGTTTTTTAAAATTTTTGAGAAAGCCCATTTAAATAATTTTTCAAGGCTCAGGAAGGATCTGTTAAAGAAAACAAAGTAAGAATTTCACAGCAAGGCTGCTACTTTAGGAAAAAAATAATCATAATTTTTTTCTGCATGAGAACGAATAAGCCCTGAGAAATCCTCCTATTCTGTTTGCAGGATTTATGAAAGTAATTTTTCTCTGCCCTCGACCTGGGAAAGGGCCCAGGAGGCTGTGACAGGTGCGTGTGGAGCAGTCCTGAGGAGGGGGTGGCGTGCAGGCCACAGGCAACTTTGCCTTACTCTTATCTGGGTGGGAGTCCCGTCATGGTTAGAACTGGGCCCAGTTTTGGGGGTGATTCTGGCAGGACTCACTCTAGAAATAACAAACTACTGTATATAAGAAACATCACAGAACCTTGGAGCTCAGAGAGGCCAGAGGCTGTCCTGGGATGAGGATCTTGAAGCCAAGAGACAGGAGGGACCCAACCCAAGGTCACCCAGCAAATGGCAAACCCACAAGAGCTCAGTCTTCAGTCTGGAGCAGGCTCTGCCCTCGGGTCTGGGTATGAGTAGCAACAGGGGCCCTTCAACATGCATATGCTTCCAGGGCCCACAAGTGCTGTCCAGTCTGATCGGGCCTCTGCCATGTGAAGGCAGGAGGCTCACTAGACCTGTTTTATAAGAAGCGTAGGAGGGATGAGACTTGCCCAGTGGTCCCCACCTACAAGTTGGACTAGAGGGTGGGGGCTGGGCCATGACTGCTGGTCCAACCAGAGGCACTGCTTCCAGTGCCCTGGGTCTTCCAGCTCAGCGTTTCTCCACCTGTGTTCCCATTGCCTCTGTGCTGCTCTGTACCTGGCAGGTCACGCCAGGTTGGGGTGTGGCCATATAGGGAATTCTCAACCCCTCAGATTCTGAGATTCTGAGTGGCTGTTTTCATTGGCAAGGTTTGGATTCTTTTGAAGTTTGGAGGGGCATTTCCCCCACATCATTACAGTTCTTAGTTGCTTTGACCTTCAGATGTACATCAGGGAACAATAGCCAATGGCTGTGGTTTAATGATAATCATGATTTCTATTAGTGATTCTCCATGGTGCTCTCCGGGGTCAGCTGTCTGCTGTCTCTTCCCCGACAGCTGCCCTCCCAGGTGTCCCTCACACTCCTTCACAGCCTCTCCATTCTCTGCCTGCCTGTGCCGTGTTTTGGGTGTCAGTCATTGCCGAAAGCTCCTAGTTCACCCCCTTCCCACCACCACCCCAACAGTCTTTTCCCCACTGTTTTTCCTTTTAACACTCAACATAGACAACGCATTTTGCTTATCACTTTACTCTTAAATTTTACTAGCATTTTACTTACCCTACTCATTATTCCCTCCTTCCCACACTGGAATGGAAACTCTCCATGGGTGGGGCTTCTGCTCCCTGCTGTGTCTTTGCCACCATCACAGTGCCTGACACGTAGTGAGTGCTCAAATAATTAGGATCCTCTATGAGCCACCTCCCAGAGTAATGGAAATAAAAGCAAAAGTAAACAAATGGGACCTAATTAAACTTAAAAGCTTCTGCACAATGAAGGAAACTATAAACAAGGTTAAAAGACAGCCTTCGGAATGGGAGAAAATAATAGCAAATGAAGCAACTGACAAAGAATTAATCTCAATAATATACAAACAGCTCATGCAGCTCAATACCAGAAATACAAACGACCCAATCAAAAAATGGGCCAAAGAACTAAACAGACATTTCTCCAAAGAAGACATACAGTTGGCTAACAAACACATGAAAAGATGCTGAACATCACTCATTATCAGAGAAATGCAAATCAAAACCACAATGAGGTACCATCTCACGCCGATCAGAATGGCTGCTATCAAAAAGTCTACAAACAATAAATGCTGGAGAGGGTGCAAAGAAAAGGGAATCCTCTTATACTGTTGGTGGGAATGCAAACTAGTACAGCCACTATGGAGAACAGTGTGGAGATTGCTTAAAAACTGGAAATAGAACTGCCATATGACCCAACAATCCCACTGCTGGGTGAGTATACACACTGAGGAAACCAGAATTGAAAGAGACACGTGTACCCCAATGTTCATCACAGCACTGTTTACAGTAGCCAGGACATGGAAGCAACCTAGATGTCCATCAGCAGACAAATGGATAAGAAAGCTGTGGTACATATACACAATGGAATATTACTCAGCTGTTAAAAAGAATGCATTTGAATCCGTTCTAATGAGGTGGATGAAACTGGAGCCTATTATACAGAGTGAAGTAAGTCAGAAAGAAAAACACCAATACAACATATTAACACATATATATGGAATTTAGAAAGATGGTAATGATGACCCTATACGCAATACAGCAAAAGAGACACAGATATAAAAAACAGACTTTTGGACTGTGTGGGAGAAGGTGAGGGTGGGATGATTTGAGAGAATAGCATTGAGACATGTATATTACCGTATGTGAAATAGATTACCAGTCCAAGTTCAATGCATGAAACCGGGCATTCAAAGCCAGTGCACTGGGACAACCCTGAGGGATGGGATGGGGAGGGAGGTGGGAGCGGGGTTCAGGATGAGGAACACATGTACACCCATGGCTGATTCATGTCAGTGTATGGCAAAAAGCACTACAATGTTGTAATTAGCCTCTTATTAAAATAAATAAATTAATTTTTTTTAAAAAGGTAAATATTCTTGTAGAATGAATGAATGAATGTTCCTGTCACTGTAGGCCACTGTCTTCTACCCTCTCGGTCTAGCTAATTTCTTCTTATGTACAGAGGCTCAGCATAAGTGCCTCCTCCTGCACGAAGCCTACCCTGATTGCTGGTGCTGGATTCAGTGGCCTTTTCTAGGCCCCACACTGTCTGCTGTCCCTTTCATGGTGTGCTTTCCCAGCTTGTACTCCTTGGCTCCTCTCTCGTCTCCCCTAGCCAGTGAACTCATTGAGGATGCACTCTAACTGCTTCCTCTGTTTGCCCAGCGCCTGGCACAGAGCTTGGCTCGTGAAAGGTGCTCAGCAAATGCCTAGCGCATCAGACTGAATCAGAGCAGCGTTGACGGCTATCCAAGGGCTCTCAGGCATTTGCCCTGTTTAGCACTGGAAGGGCCCTAGAGTTAGGCCTTCCCAGCATCGCTTCCCTGTTTTACAAAGAAGAGAGGTGCAGGGATGTGAGGATTGGGCCAGGTTGCCCTCTGAGGGTCTGCACCTCCCCTTGGCCTTCCCAAGGCTGCTGCTCTTGGAGCTTTGCCAGCCCTCCAGGCAAGTGGTCCTGTGAAGGGGCTCCCTCAGAGCAGATCATACTCTGAAGTGCACTACACTCAGCTGCCCCAAGAACCACAGGAGCCCCCTGTCCCTGCCAGGGGGCCTCCTCCAGGAGCCTCCCTGCACCCCTCTCAACACTCAGAGGCATCTGTTTTGGGGTCTGTCTCTCTAACTAGACTTCAAGTGACACCACACTGCCACTCTCTAGGCAGGTGGTGCTTCCCATCCCTCGGGGTCCGGGGCAGCCCTGTGCAATGCCACCTGGGTGGGTGGTGCTGTGATGGCCTTGGGGACCACTTAGCAGAAGCTCAGCCATGGGGGCGGGGAGCAGCACTGGGTTCTGGGGATAGAGACCTGGAAAGGTGGAGGAGGTGGGGCCTGAGAACAGGGTGTTGGGATGGGGAGGGCCATGGTTGCTTGTGCAGCAAGGACCCCCAAAGTCAGCTTCCAAGGGAGGTCAGCCTGCACCAGGGGTCAGGTGGAGGTGGGGATGGGAGCTGGGGGAGCAGGCCCGAGTAGTGGGCTGTTGGGAAATTTGCTTCTCAGAAGTTTCTGAAGTCAGGTGCTCACAGGAGCCCACATGGCAGAGAGGTGGAAGGATCTGTGACAGGGCTGAGGGATTGGAAGTTCCCTTGAGTAGGGTCCCCTGGCTGTGATGATATGTGACAGAGACCATCCCTCATCCATCAGCCAGGGGAGTGACCTCTGTTTCCCCAGCTGGAGGACAAGAGAAGCATGTAATTAACTCTAGCTGAGCTGCTGCTGACCCAGGCGGGCTGCCTTGAGGAATGAGTGCGGCTGCCAGTGACGGGGGCAACAAGCCCACCCTTCCTGCAGTCGCCCTTCATTTCCATTCTGGCACCTGGTGAGTGTCTGAGTATAATCAGGGTCCGTGTCAGGCTGCAGACCTCTGAGGAGCCACAGGGACAGGGCTGGCTCCTGTCCCAGGAAGGACTGTCCAGTCTGGGGATGTGCCTCCCCTGGGAAAGACGGTGGAGCCCGCAGCCAGCCAGTGGCTCCCCTGTGTCCAGTCCAGCGCAAGACTCAGTGGTGGCCCCTTCCTTGCTCCTCTGCCCCAGTGTGTGGTGGCCCAGGACTCTCAGGGCCCCTGGAGGAAACTAGGCCTCCCCTTTTGCTCTGCGGTTTCCCTTCCTGTAATTCCAAATCTGACCACCTGCCTCTGTGCCTCTGGCTGCCTTGTCTTTGGTTCCTGCCATTTCCACCTGGGCCCTGTGCTGGTTTTATCACCCACTCCCTTGTCCAGCCTCTCTTCCCTCCAGTAATGTCCTTCAAATGGTAGCCAGGGTTGTCCTCTCCACTTGAGGGTGTCGTCACCATAGCAGCTCTGAAGATGTCATTATCAAGTTTTAACCCCTTTTAAGAACTCCCTGGAGCTTAAATTTTTTTCTGTTTGGGAGGACGAAGAAGTTCTGGAGATACATAGTGGTTATGGTTATACAACATAGTGAGTGCACTTAATGCCGCTGAGTTGTCACTTGAAAAATGGTTAAAATCATTAAACAACCAAACCAAAAGAAAAACTCCCCAGAGTCCGACTCAAGGCCCACCATGGCCACCCCAACCTCCCTTTCCAATTCCACCTCTCCTTTTTTTCTTATCTACAGAGTGCTCCAACTCGGAATGCCACTTGTTGTTCCCAAGGCTTACCCCCACTTCTCCTGTTTCCTCGCCTCTCCTCTTGAAAATCCAGGACTGGATCTATTCCTTTACTCAGTGAAATTACCTTTTCTTCAACATCCTTCTGCAGGCCTCTGTCAGCATGACCACAGTGACAGGCAGCCCAGTGCTTTATGAGACATTTTACCCCATCTCTGGACAGCTCAGATTGTAAGAGATGAGAGTTAGGGTTTGGAGTGTGATTCTCTGGATTTGAGTTTTGGCTTCATGATTTACTAGTAGTGTGGCCTTGAGCTTGTCAGTTAAGCTCCCAGAACCTCTGTTTTCACCTCTGTTAACTGGGGACAATACAGGCAAACCTTGGAGATATTGTATATTTGGTTTGAGGACACCATAATAAAGCAAATGTCACAATAAAGCAAATCACACAATTTTTTTTTGTTTCCCAATGTGTATAAAAGTAATGTTTACACTATACCAGAGTCTAGTAAGTGTTCAGTAGCCTTGTGTCTAAAAAAAATCACATATCTTAATTTAAATATACTTTATTGCTAAAAAATGCTAACCCTCATCTGAGCTTTCAGTGGGTCAAATCTTTTTGCTGGTATAGGGTTTGCAATGTCATGAGAATTATCAGAATGTGGCGCAGAAACATGATGTGAGCAAATGTTGTTGGAAAAATGGCACTGATAGATCTCTCAACACAGAGTTGCCACAAACTTTCAATTTGTTTAAAAGAAAAAACACACAACATCTGCAAAGCACAATAAATCGAAGCTTAATAAAGCAAGGTATGTCTGAAATGGTATCCATCTCATAGAGGCATTGCAAATATTAAATGAGATACATTATAAAAAGAAAAGGAGACAATGGATATGCAGAATCTAGCATAGTGCCCAATACGTAGGTCAATGCTGAAGAAATGTTAGCTTGATATGTAAACATTGAATGAAGATCTGATGTATAAACCAAAACACAGACAGTTAGGGCAGGGAGGAACCTGCGAGATTGACTGTGGCAGCCGCTTGTAGTTCCCTAACAGCTAGTTCCCCTCCTCTGCTGGCCAAGTTGTGCCTCGTGTTCCTTGTACTTGGATGGGGCCAAGTCTGGCCAGTGAGTTCCATTTAATTGCTGGTTGACTCTCTCCAAAGTTTTCTTTTTCCTTCTCTCTTGGCAACAAGCAGCATTGAAGATGGCAGTTGTTCCATAAACTTGGGCCCCTGAGTGACTAGGGTGTGTCAAGCTCCTCCTTGCTAAGAGAGAAACCAAATTTTTCCTGGGATTCTCTATTGAGATTTGGGGGTATTTGTTGCTACAGCAGAGCCTAGCCTCTCCTGACTGATAAACCCACTCGCTCAACCTTCTTGTTTTATAAGTGATGCCCAGGTGAAGAGGTGGTCACAGGGGCCTGGGGCCCTCATGAAGCCCACATCCTGTGCCTGACATAGCTGGCTTTATTCTCTCTTTGGTCTTTCCTCAATGGTCTTCCCCATTACGGAGCCTCCCATTAAGGAGGCGACTGAGGTGACCTGTTTGACCGAGTCCCATTGACATCATGTACTGGTCAAACCCAAGCCTCCAAGCCCATTAGTTAATGGGCCTCTGGGAGGTGAACCCCACTGTGGACTCATGTCCTTTCCAGAGTGTGGGGCCAGGTTGCTCATCAAGTCTCACACCTGGACCATTGCTCCCACCTGCCAGCTGGTTACCTTCTTCCCTGTCAGTGCTTTCTCCTCTACCCCAGCTGCCAGAGTCATCTGAGTCCAGCACAGCCTCCATCCTGGCATTCCCCTGTTTAAAGTTCAGCAGTGACTCCCGCTGCCTGGAGAAGAGAGAGTGCACCCTGCCTGGTGTTCATGGCTCCCCAGGGACCAGCGGGACGGACCCCGCTCGTGCATCTGACCCACGTGTCTCCTGCCACCTCCCTCTCCACCCTGTGCTCCCGCCCCAGAAGTGAGTACTCACTTCTTCTGTATGCATGCCCCACTCTGAGACTTTGCTCATGCTGGCATCTAGGCCCAGCCCACCACCTCACTCTCTTCCTTATCCTCCAAGGCTCAGCTCAAATGCCACCTCCTCCAAGAAGTCTCAGTGAAATATCTCAGTGTGATTCGACCATTCCCTTCTTTTTGCATGACTTGTGTCTCTACCATAGTTCCCACTTTTATCCTGCCTTGTGTGGTGGCCTTTTGTTTCAGTCTTTTCTCCCCAGTGAATCGAGAGCGCCATCCTGGCCAAGACCGTATGTAACCTTTCTTGTGTCCCCATCACCTATCACAGGGTCTGGCTCTAAATCATCATCCCATGAGTGTGAATGGAACGAATGAGTGTTCTAAACCTCCGCTGCACCTCTTACTACATTCTGTGAAGTTATTCCTATACCTCCTCTAGACGATGAGTCCCCTGAGGACAGGGACCATGTCTTACCCTGTATGTAGCCCAGGCCCTCAGCAAATACTGGAGCAGTTCACCCCTCAGAAGAGCGTGCTGCAGAGGTGTATGTGGGGTAGAAAGGGGTGGAGAAGGCTTGGCAGCACATAGCTGGAGTGTGGTCCCTCCTCAGCAGGTGACCAGGTCCCCATCCCCAGGGCAAGGGCTGGCAACGTGTGATATTTGTGATACCTGCAGCGGGAGCACTCCCAACCCTCCTGACAAGCAGCCCGAATACGCTTTGTGTTCTTGACCCTGACTTTTTAAAATGTCACACCTGCATTTGCGGGGGTGGGGGGGGGTACTTATTGACAGCTAATTAGAAAACAGAACTGATCTCTACCAGTCTTTGAAAAATATTTTGTAAATTAGGTAATTGGCTTTCCCAGTGCAGAGGAGAGATATGTGCTGCGACTCCATCATCCTCAAATAACAGTCTGCAGCCAGCCAGGAATTCTGAGTGACAGCTTCAGGGAGAATACAGAAATGCCAGTTTTTCTCAGTATCCAAGATGGACAGTCTGGCTCTCTGGAGACTTATAGAAGCAGATGGTCTGTCCATCACCCTGGGGAAGGAGTGTGAAAAACTCAAGATGGCTGGAGTTAATAAGCTCTTTGGGACAGAGCTACGGCTATGGTTACTTTTATTTCAGGCTGTATCCACCAGCAGGGCTTGTATCTGCCATGCAACAGTAATTTTGTCCAGCCAGTACATACTAAACACCTGTCTGGAGCCAGGCCCTTTGTGGGCACAGGAGGGACAGAGGGGATGAAGACCTCCCAGTGCAGCAAATCTGAGTTCTATCTGGTCATGTCCCTTGAATTTTGGATTGACGTCAGTGTCCTGAATGAGAGGGCACAAATTTTAACTGCACAGCATAATTTCTTTCTACCTTTTCCCTATATATATATATATATATATATATATATATATATATATTTTGTCTCCAAATTCTTTTTCGCCTTGCTGTAATAATTTCCCAGGTGTGTTGATTTCCTTGCATTTCATCCTTCTTCTAGCAGGTGGTTAAGAATGTTACTGGTCAATGCAGTCTAACTGCAGTAAAAAACACCCCTGAATTCCAGCGGTTAATGTCGTAAGGTGATTTCTTGCTCATATCATAGTCAAGTGCAGGTCAGAGGATGTATTGGTTGGGTCCTCTGGGAAGCAGACGCCCAGAGTTAGAGGTGCTTTGGGAGAAATGCTCATGAAAGAAAGAGGGGGAGAGCAGGAAAAGGCCAAGCAAGCCTTCAGAGTGTGGGCAGGTCTGCCACCTCTGAAAGGAGAAGGGGAAGGAAGGAGAGATGGTTAGAAAGAGACTCAGGCAATGGTGCAGCTCTGAGGAAGTCTCAGCCAGACCAAAGGGGCTCAAGATTGCCCATAGCTGAGTCTTGTGCTGACCGGAAATGATGGTGAGCATCTGTTTGGCTGCTATGCATTGGGATTACCTGCGAAGAGTGAGTCATGTGCTGCAGGCACTGCTCCCAGAGCCTGTCACCTGGGAGCCTGCCCACCCTCTGATGGTTTCTGTGGCAGCCGTGGTGCTCCTCCATGGTGGGCATAAGGATTTGGGGTTGGGAGGTCTAGGTCCTTGGTGTCTTCCCCACTCACACTGGATAGAAAGAGAGCACAGAGCACCTGTGGGAAGGCTTTCTATGCCAATCCTGGGCATAGCACGCATCCCCTTTGCTCGCATCCCATTGCCCAAAACTCAGTGGTCACACCTAGTTGCAAGGGAGACTGGGGAGTGGACTGTTGCTGTGCGTCCAGGGAGGACAGAATCCCAGGTCTGCTTACTCACTGTGTAAAGCTTTGGACAAATTACTTACCTCTCTGACCCTCAGTTTTTTCATCTATTAAAATATGGAAAATAACAAGACATGCTTCATAGTGTTGTTGGGGAGGACTGAGTTAATAAATATTAAAAAATTATAATAGTGTCTGGAACAAAAACGCTTTATAGAGATTGCTGTGCTATTATTACCATTCTTATTTTGAGATTTAATATGTCAGTAAATGTTTCTTGAGTAACTACTCTATTCAAGGAATTAAATGTCACAGGGACTTACTTGTTTCTCTTAGCACTTAGTGGATGCTCAGGAAATATTTGAATGAATTAATTTTAATGAAAAAATAATACAGTGTTTTGGATTCCGGTCGGCCATGATGCTGGACTAATTTTTAAACATGGTTTAACAATAATAAATGTTAATTCCTGTGCTTTGGCTCAGAAAGTCAATCACAGAAGAACAGAAAGAGATGAACTCAAATGATTGAGAAAGCATCTTGGAGTGTGAAAAGCCTACCAGTTTAAAAATGAGTTTCTGTGTATAAAAATAATATGTGCTTTAAAAATTCAAGTAAAACAAGTAAGTACAAAGAGGAGAATTTTTAAAAACTCACTCAAAATCTTTAACTTGAGATGACTTCTAGTCCAGACATCTCTCCATGCAGATGTTATGAGCAGAAAGATGGACAGAAACACTTTTATAAAAAGATCATTATTACATGTTATGTGAAGTTACTGTTAAATTTTATTCATCTGAATGTAACAGAAGAAAATAAGGAAGTGTAAAGCAGAAGGAATTGTCAACATTAAACAATTTTTATTCACTAGAGAAATTATTTGTTTTTAAAATATATGAGGGTAATAAAAGATTATGAGGAGCAGTGAGGTTAGAGTCCTGGCTTTTAAACTGGAGTTTTCTGCCTTAGATGGCCCCCATTAAAGGCCTTATATGGAAGGAGAGGAAATTAGCAATCTCACCACTTCTTTTCCCTCCTCCACATTCTGAATTTTATGTTACATTATTATCTTTACACTATTTCATGTTAAATGGGTCCATCTCTCATAGTCACTCCTTTTTATCACAAGCCTTCCTTTCCTGGGATCTATACTTTGATTCTTTTTGTGGGTGGCTGGATTTTTAACATCAAGTAGTTCCTTCCTTCCTCCTTTTTTTTTTTTTTCTTTCTAAGAATGGTTCATAGGTGTTTTCTTACCAAGATTATGCATGCTGATTTAGTGATTTTCACTGATAGCAAACGCTGTGTGAAATAGGGCCTGTGGTCTGAGGCTGCGTTAATAGAAATCTGTGCTCAGAATGTGGGAGGTCACCATTTCATTTGTTTTAGCAACTGTGGCTAGGTATCCTCTAATCAAATCAATCAGGAAAAGACAAACAATCCAACAGAAAAGTGGGCAAAGTCACCGATCCAAAAGAGGAAGTAGAAACACAAACATATGAAAAAGTGACTTATCCTCTTCAATAATCAGGAACATACACATTGAAATGACATATCAAATACCCATAGGACTGGCAAAAACTAAAGTCAGTGAGGATGTGAGTAATGAGATATCTCAAATACTGCTGGTGGAGGTGTAAATGGATAAAATCACATTGACGAAATGTGGGAAATACTGGGAACAAGTGATTCCATTTCTGGGTTTATACCCTAGAGAAGCTCTACATATGTGTGGCAGGAGACACATACAGAAATGTTTAGCTGTCTTGTTTACAACAGCAACTAAATAAAATACTGGAAACAACCCAAGTATCCGTCAACAAGGAAATTAACAAATAAACCATGGCATGTTCACACAATGGAATACTATACAGCTGTCAAAATGAATGAACTTCAGCTTTATTCAACAATAGGAATCTCACAAACGTGATGTGACGCTATAAAAGCATGTTTCAGGCATGATTCCATTTACATATAGACTTAAAACAAAGTGAAATTAAATAATACAGTGTTTGGGAAACATACATATGATAATAAAGAAAAGCAAGGAAGGATAAACACAAAATTCAGACTGGGGATTCTTCCTTGTGAAGAGGAATATGGGCAGGGTAGGCACCAGGGGCTTCAGCATAAGCTGGGTGTTGGGCATACTGTATGTTCACATCCCTATTTTTCATGCTTTGTATAAGTTATATGTGCATATATATTCTTTCCTACGAGTGAAATATTTCATAATAAATTCTTATTTAAAATAAAACAGTGCTCTGAAATGACACTGCCTAGAGATGTAATTCTTACCATTTTTGACCTGGGGCAAATTTTTAAACTCCTCTGAAACTCCATTTCCTTCTATTTGAGATGGAAATAATATAGTACCTACTTTACATAATACTGTGAGGAATGAATAGGATAATTTATATGAAGTTCTTATTACCACGCTTGACACAGAGTGAGTACACAATATACATTAGCTCGTGTTGCTTTCCTGTGCAGGGCAGATGGAGGTATTTGGGGTGCTTCCCTAGAAATATCTGTCCTCTGAAGGCACTCCTGAGGATGTCCATAGACCAGAAGGATGTGAAATCATGTCATTCAGAGATATTTAGAAGAGCTAAGGGTCTACAGCCATATCCCCCTGAACATACCTGATCTCGTCTGATCTCCGAAGCCAAGCAGGGTTGGGCCTGATTATTACTTGGATGGGAGAAGAGCTTAGAGTCATTTGGCCTGAAAGCATCTCCTGGAGGCAAGCTGGCTGAGTTTAGGTATCTGAAGGGCTCTCGTGGGGGTGGAGGACTGCACATGTTCTGTGAGATTCCAGAGCAGGGGTAGGCAAACTGCAGTCAGTGGTCCAAATCCACCTGCTTCCTGTTTTGTAAATAAAAATTTATGGGATTGCACCTGTGTTCATTCATTTACATATTGTCTGTGGCTGCTTTCCTGCTCCAAAGGGTTGAGAAGTTGCAACAGAGACCGTGTAGCCCACAAAGCCTAAAAATTGCCTGGCCACTTAGAGGAAAAGTTTGCTGACCTTTGCTCTAGAATGAGAAGCTGGAATGGGGGATGCAAAAGCAGGGTAATTTCAAGACTAGGATAAGAACTTCTAAGAAGAGGAGTTGCCCTAAGGCAAAGTAGCTTCCTGGTGAGGTAGTGAGACCCCTGATACTGGAGGAATGTAAGCAGATGCTGACCACTCCAGGAGCAGGATGCACGGAGGACGACTTTGTACCAGGGGCATGAGCTGGACACGTTAGCTTTTACATTAACTCTGAAATTCTGTGCAGAGTAATTCCCAGTTTCAAATTGGTCGTTATTAACTCTGACATTTTCTTGGCGTTTCTACATTTTAACTCTCAGCAACATTTTCTTTGAAATTTTTCAGTCAAAAAGGTATTTTAATTCTTTAAAAATGAGATTTAAATGAAAATGGATTTTATTCTAGAGTTCTACTTTTTCATTAAAAAAAAATGATTTTCATGGCTTTTGGATATGTTCCCACTTATAGGTGCTGAATTTTAAGAGCTTGTATGTGTCCATTATGATTTCTCTGTGACAAGTCCATCTTGGCAGGGGAGGAGAACCCTTTGGAAGTGAAATGGAAGGGAGTTTGGAGGTAGTGACCGTGAGCTCCTGGAGATGTGAAGTCAATGGCAGGCAAGGGGGTGGAAATCCTGACGAAGAGAAGGCAGGAAGGGAGCAGGGCGAGAGTGAAGACCTCCCATATCCCAGAGCCCGTGTCCAAGCGGCAAGACTCAGATCAGAGGCTGTAGCTGGTAATTTAGCCTTAAACTATTACAAGAGAACGTGAAGTCTGGTGGATTTAGCTCCCTATCTACCGGTCAGGTGTGCCTGTGCTGACTGTCAGAATACCCTGCAGAGGGGAGTGATGGGGAGGGAGGGGGCAGGGGAGGGGCAAGGGGAGGGATTCCTAGTGGGGGAGGAGGGGAAAGTAAGAGAACATGATAAAGTCTGTAGCTTTCTTAGAGGACACAAGGACCCCCTTTCAGGGGCTCTGAGAACAATTCTTCAAAAGCCAGATTGCTCAAAGACAACGTGTCATAAATAATTTCTCAGAATGATGGTTTTGCCCAGTGACCAGCTCACTAAAAGCCATCTGACAGACACCTTAAGTGGGGAATAGAAAAGCTTCAGCATTTTTCCTGGCTCATGGAGGGGGAGGTCTGGACCCCGCAAGAAGAGGACAGTAATAAACAGGCATTAGGGGAACATCCCCAAGTACAGCATTTAGGAAGAACTGAAATGTGAAATACAGTTGAAATTGACTTTCACTTGTGCCTCAAGGACAATCCTTGTGAAATAGCCATGTGAAGTGTCTGCAAGGAATCCCCTGAGAGACTCAAGTTTAGAGAAATCCCCCAGTGGTTTGGCGAATTGATCATCGGGCAAACTGATGTGCCATGGATGAACTTTCAGCGAGAGGCTTGTAGTGTGTGCTCAAGTACAGGCTCATCCAGGCTCTCCTGTGGGGCGCCCGCCCGCACTTCCCTGAGCCAGAGACAAAAATCATACACAGGCAAGGACCTCTGGGGTCATCTCCTTTGGGATTTTCAAACCTCTTTTTGCGGCTCTCCATGAAATCCTCTTTTCAAATTTAAGTATTATATGGCCCCTTGATGATGTATATAGAACAGATAATGGAAAACTGCTGGTTGAAGTGAAAGTGAGGTGCCCAGAGCCTCTCTCACTGGCCCCCAAACATCTCTGCTGGGTCACAGGACCCTGATGGGCTGAATGTGAAAACCTCCACACTGGTCCAGCCACAGAGACTCAGCTTTGGTCAACTGGAGAGCCCATCTATTGGGGACACTGACCATGTCATCTCTGAAGATACAACATTAGAAATGAGGGGGAGTGGCATTAGCCTCTCAAACGAGACAGGTAGATGCATGTGATTTTTATGTTGTTACTCACTGTGGATGTGCTCTCTCAGGGAGCTGGAGAAGTGGCCTTCTTCCTTCCTTCCCATATTTCTCTCCTTTTCTTTCTTACTTGGTGCCCAGTAGAGTATTTCTCCCGCCTCAGGTCAAGTATGCTGATCAGGAAGAGGCTTGGGCTTCTAGCACTGCCCTGAGGGGAATAGTCCTTTCTAGAATGCTGCTGACTTCCCTGCCCTTCACCCATTGAGCTGAGTTCTCTAGTCTATTGAGAAAGCTCTGAACTGGGGGTCCCGAACTATCTCCCGTAATCCTGAAAGGACAGTGGACAAGTCTCTTCACCGCTCTAGTCCTCATTGTCTGTATCTGACAATGAGGGTGTTGGGTTGGCAATGCCCCCACATTTGGATCTTACACTCCAGCAAAGGCCAAAGAGACTGGGTCCCAGAGGAGCATGGAACAGCAATGTACATAGGTTAGAAAATGTGTTATTTTGCCACGTTAGGAAATAAAAACAAAATCCTGCTACTATCTGCAATTTTATAACAGAAGCACGTTTCAACACGATACAAACCACAAAGGATCTTCAAGGATAGTTGTCTAAATGGAGTATATTTAACGTTAAGGAAAATCTTGCTATATTATTCTTGTTTTTCTCATTTTACCTCACTACATTAGTTTTCTATTGATGCTGCAACAAATGTCCACAAATTTAAACACCACAACCACACATTGTCTCACAGTCCATGGTCCATAAGTCCAGGCCTGTATGACTCTGCTGAAACCTCTGCTCAGAGCTTCCCAAGGCCAAAATCAAGGTGTTAGCTGGGCTGGGTTCTGGAGGCCCGACTATTCAGATTATTGGCAGAATTCAGCTTCAAGCCAACAATAGCACGTCAAGTACATCTCATGCTTTGAATCTCTGATTACCCCTCTGCTGTCAGCCAGAAAACATCTCTGCTTTTCAGGGCTTGTGTGGATACGTTGGGCCACCTGGGTAACACTTTAGGGTCAGCTGATCAGTAACCTTAATCACATCTTCAAAGTCCCATTTGCCACAAAACATAACAGATTCCTGAGAGTAAGACCATGGATGTCATGGGAGCCAGAACTCTGCCCTCCACACAGCTTGGTGAAAACCAAGTCAGATAAACTTTTGCAGCTCAAATACCCGTGGCCAAATATGCTCAGATTTTTGAGTTGACGTATTCAAAAGGTATCTGTTTGTGAGAAGCCAGGACATCATTATTAATGAAGACTCTTGCAGGGACTTGGTACTGGGGAAATGTTTGCTGAACAAACAGGTATTAATAAGTTCATTGTTGCTAATATTATTTTAATGCAACTTTGATTATAAATCTTATGGTACTGTATCATCATTGTCATTAGTACAGATTAGAAAGCAAACTAAAGTCATTATAGGAATGTATTAAAATGGAAAATGATTCAGTAAATCATGTTAGAAACAATTAAAACATGAACTGCTCTGTTATATCTGCCTGTGCTCTGCCCACGAAGGGAAGCGTTGCTTTCAATCAAGGAACAGGAACAATTATTAGAGGGCCCCAAGAAACAACAAGAATTTCATCTTTCTTCCTCCTGATCTCCCTCCTTCCTTCTTCCTTCCTTCCCATCTTTCTCTCCTTCTCTTTTTCTTGGCAAAAAGAAAAATTAGCTTGGCTAATTTTTATGCCTGCTAAGCCACTTCAGTCATGGCCAACTCTTTGCGACCCTATGGACTGTAACCTGTCAGGCTCCTCTGTCTATGGGACTCTCCAGGCAACAATACTGGAGTGGGTTGCCATGCTCTCTTCCAGGGGATCTTCCCGCCCAGGGATCTAACCCACATGTCTTAAGTCTTCTGCATTGGCAGGCAGGTTCTTTACCACTAGTGCCGCCTAGGAAGCCAGGTAGCTAAAAAATTTTAAATTAAATTAAAAATTTCAATCATTACTATCCACACTCTAGGCTGACGTTCAGAGTGCTCTTTGGCCTTAGCCCAGGCCACTTTGTCCTCATCCTAGATCTTAAGCACCCAGCCCCCAGAGCCCACCCTGGCACTCCCCCATGGTGCCTCTGCCCCAGCACTGAGCCCTGTCTACCCCCTACTGGGGCTGCCTGTACCCTTATCTCACTGGACAGTGAGATCTCTGAGGCCAGGAAGCACATATTGGCCATAGAACCAATCATGTTTCTATCCCTGTTGACACCCACCGTGGATCTCAGTCCAGAGTCTCTCAAACAGACAAGAAGAGAGCAACAGATACTACCCCACGTTGGCCGCACTTTACGGTCCCACTTTGAGGGGAAGGGAGGGGCAGCAAAGGGAATAAGGAAGACACAGAATGGACGAGAAGACAACACTAGGGAGAAAGTCATTGGGCCCCTCAGGCATCCAGCAGACCCTTCCTGAGTCCTTAGGGAGGCCCCTGGGTAAATCCTGGGGAGATAGGACCGGAAACAATGACCAAAAGCCTTGTCCTCAGGTGGCTTCTTTTTAATTAAAGGACAGTGAATATACAGACAAACAAAAGTAGAAAAGATGACTTCAGATAATTTTAGGAACTGCATCATAGCATTAAATAGGATGGCGTGTTAGAGAGTGACTGGGGGTGGGGACCATTTCCGGTAAGGCAACAGTGGAGACTTCCTTGAGGAGGTGACGGCTAAGCTGAGACTTGATGAGGAGTGAGCCATGCTGAGAACCAAGCAAATATTATTCTCGTCATAGTAAAAAGCAAGTGCCAAGGCCCAGAGGCAGGAAGGAAATTGCTTTTCCTTTCCAGGATCAAGAAGGAGGCTGGTGAGGCTGTACTTGGTGAGCGAGGGAGAGAGTGGAGGGAAATCAGGTCAGAGTGGGAGGCAGGGCTAGATCTTGTGGCTTCTTGCATCCATTATGTTAAGGAGGGTGAAGAATATCATACCAAACTATAGTCAGTAATACAAAATGGTTATTACATAACCCAGTTAGAGCATTTTCTAACAGCCCTGCTTTAGGGTTATCTGATGGGGAGGAGGGTGAAATTTAAGGCCCAGGCATCTTACAATTCTCTAAAACTGGTAAGATGTGCTGGTTTTCAATAATTTCTTTTTCTGTCCCTAAAGGTGATAGCTTTATTGCCCCATGGGGCATTAACCAGTTTTGTATCTAATTTAGCAATCTTATTTCTTGTTTTTCCATTCCCTATAAAAAATCCCTATCTCAAATTTTCTTTTGAATCCACTTTGTTGTCCAGCAGATTCCCTTTATTAATGAGTTAAATAAAAGGTTGCTGTGTACCCACTATTGATTTTCATGAGAATTATGTTTTTAACCTTTTGAGAATTATATTCTGATAGGAGTTTGGGTTTTAAGTGCACAGAAAGCAGCAGAGTAAAAAGGACTAATTTATGTTTTACAAAGAAGCCTCAGACTGTGAGGTGATGAACAGGCTTAACTGGGTCTCAGGGGAGCAAGACACCCAGTTCGTAGCCAATCCCTCTGTCCAGGGAGAGACGGCCACTCGAGTGGATGAGAGAGGAGAAGGTGGAGAGGAGGGAGGTGGGCTGTGACTGACTCCCAACATGTGAGGACATTTGTCCTTGTTCATTTCCATAGTGGGTCACCAGAATCTGCTTTCTTCTCTCACGTGTGAGCTCCTTGGCAGGGGCTGTGTCCAAGTTTCTCTGTTTGTTCAGCCTCCAGTCCTGGGCTGAACACAGAGTGGTGCTTGGCGAGTGTCTGCTGAATGAATTCTTCCACTTAGATTCACCTCATGCTCCTCCTCCTTTTTTATTGTGATAAAATATATATAACATTTTAAAAATGCCACTGTATTTTTAGGTGTACAGTTCAGTGACATCAAGTATATTCACTCTGTTGTGCAACTACCACCCCCCATCCATTTCTAAAATGTTTCCATCATCCCAAACTGAAACGGAACTCATTAAACACTACCCTCCCCATTTCCCCCTCCCCCAGCCCCCGGTAACTTTCTATGTTTGTGAATTTGACTGTTATAGTTCCCTCATCTAAGAGGAATTTTACATTTGCCCAGTTGTGTCTGGCTTATTTCACTTAGCATAATGCCTTCAAGTTTCATCCATGTTTTAGCATGTGTCAGAATTCCCTTTCTTTTTTAAGGCGGAAGAATACTCCATTGTTTGTGTAAATCACAGTTTGTTCATCCATTCATCTCTTGATGAATATTTGGGTTGTTTACACTTTTCGCTACTGTGAATAATGCTGCTGTGAACATGGGTATACAAATATCTCTTTGAGTCCCTGCTTTCAGTTCTTTGGGTATATACCCAGAAGCAGAATGCTGGATCCTATAATTCTGTTGAATTCTGATTTGGAGAACTGCAGTATTGTTTTCTGTAGGAGCTGCACCATTTTACATTCCTACCAGCAATGCACGAAGATTTCAATTTCTCCACATCCTTGCCAATATTTATTGTTTTCTGCGTTTTTGATAATAGCCATCCTAATGGGTGTGGATTTATCTTCTTTTAAAATACAGATGACCGTGATGGGAAAGGCCCAGGTTGAGGAGTTTTGGGGCCCTTTCCTCAGTGTGGTCCGAAGGAAGATAGCTAGGAGCCTGAGGTCCTAGATTTGGAGGGTGCTCAGAGGGAGAAGCAGGAAGAGGGGTACTGAGACCACACCTCACTGTGTTCACAGTATGGACTCAAGACTGGCTTAAAGCGAGGCCTCACGACGGGAGAACTGACACCCAGGTTTCCCATGAGGGAGCTCTGTTTGTGTGAATGCACCATAGGGCCCTTGTCCCTGGGGAAAGCTGTTTCTAATTTTGGCTTCTCTTTCTGTGTTGCTCCCCAGTGTGATAATGCAAAAGGGTTGAAAGCCTTCTACGATGCAATAAAATACGGGCCGAACCACTTGATGGTGTTTGGAGGAGTCTGTCCGTCTGTTACGTCCATCATCGCAGAGTCCCTCCAAGGCTGGAATCTGGTACAGGTAAGGTCTGGGCCACCTTTGGTTGGGGAGCTGTCTTTGGCCACTAGTCTTTCTCAGGGATGGTTCCTTGCCCAAGATGCTTCCTAAATTGCCAGGTTCAGGCCTCCCCTGCTCTTTTCTGGATGATTGCACAGC
Source organism: Bos mutus (assembly GCF_027580195.1). NCBI lineage: Eukaryota > Metazoa > Chordata > Mammalia > Artiodactyla > Bovidae > Bos > Bos mutus. The sequence goes on along the minus strand of NC_091624.1, from coordinate 49,660,236 downwards.
CTCCCACTGTCCTCAGCTCCTGGCCTGATTCTCTGTCCTGTCCTGGCCAACACAGTGGGTCTCTAAAGGGTAGCCCTGACACCATCACTATGTGTTTGAGATACATCAGTGACTCCCTAGCATGACTTTCAGGGCCATCGACATCCAGCTAGTCCTCCTATCCAGTCTCATCTTCTATCCCTGCCACTCACTCCGTGTACCCAGCTTTCCTTAAGTACACCCAAGACCTTCAGGCCTCAGAATCCTGCTCTAGCTATTTCCTTAACCAGGTGATCCAGACCTCCCTCCCCCAATGAAATTATTCGGTCTGCTAAGACTGCCTTTCTCCTTGGTTAAGCCTTTCCTGGCACTTCTGGCTGTTACTCACTCTTTACACTGGCAAATGTTATACACTGTCAAATGTTTCACCAGTGGGTATATGGTCTGTTGCAGGTGAAAATCACCAGTGCTAACACTTATTTGGAATGTGAGAGAAAAATATAAAAAATGCGAACCTAGGATGAGTGGTGGCCCAGGCACATGTTTTATTTCTTCACTTCATCCATCCATCTGCCATCCATTCATCCATGCAACAAATATAATACAACTTACTATGTGCCTGGAATTTGGGTAGACACTGGGGATACAGTGTTGGACAGGACAGGCATGGTTCCTACCCTTTCAGAGCTTTCATTCTAGGAGGGAGGCAGGCAGTAAGCAAATAAACAAGTAGTAATAATACTAAGAGCAATACTTGTATAGTATGTATGTCGGACTTGCAACATATCAGACACCATTCTGAGCTTGTATTTTCATTAACTCATTTACTAACTATAACTGCTGTATGCTGTCGGTACTATTAGTATCCCATTTTATAGATAAGGAGACCAAGGCACCCAGAAGCTAAATAACTTGCCCAAGGACCCACAACTCATAGGTAATACAGCCAAGATTTAAACTCAGGCAGTTTGACCCTTGAAATAAGATTGGGGTAAGGAAACGGCTAGAATAGAGGTAAACAGGCTGAGGGGATAGACAGTGGCTGTCCCCTCAACAGGAAAGGCCCCTCGGAGGAGCTTGGACCTGAAGGGCGAGAAAGGGTTGGTTGGATGAAGTCAGGATGTAATAGCAAATGCAGACAGCCTGTGAGGGGAACGAACCTGGCTTGTTGGGGGAACAGCAAAGAGGTCATTGGGGCTGGAGTGTGGGAGTGGTGGGTGAGGGGTCAGGGTGGTGAGAATGACAATGAAGGGGTGGGCAGGAGCCAGTCCCCAGGGAAGTCTGGTTTCATTCTGTTCACGGTGATTGAAGTCTTCTCTGAGTCCAGCCCTGGGTGTATGGGGTGCTGAGGGTAGAGCCCCAAGCTGGTGGCCCAGAGGGAGGGAAGCAGCAGTGGCAGAGCTGTGACAAGGGAAGGGTGGGGTCCCAAGGGAGAGCCACCCACTCAGCCAGCCCTGGGTTCAGGAGGGCTTCTCAGGGGAGGTGACGTGGAGCTGGCTGCAAGGGAGGAGAGGGCGTTGGACAGCTGGTGACGTGGGGGAGAGCGCTGCTGACAGAGGAAACTGGGCGGGCAAAAGCCGGAGGTGGGAAGGAACGTGGGCTCGGGGAGCAGTGAGTCATTCACTGTGGCCGGAGCAGGCCACGCTGAGTGTGGGCGAATGCAACCATGGTTGAGGCCGGGAAAGCAGCTCAGCGTGCTTTGGTGCAAACCTAGCCACATGATGGGACGCAGCGCGGTTCAAGTGTGCCGAGGGCCCCTGGCTTCCCAGGGGCACCTGTCTGTGGTGCCGCAGACAGCCTTGAGACCTTAGTGGAATCAAGAACCTTCTCTGTCCTTGAGCAGCCTCCCCAGCTCCCAGGAGCACACCAGACTCCTGCTGGTTGCGCCCAGTGCTGCCTCTCTAAACCTCAGCCTTCCCGTGTACAGCAGGGCAGTAGAGGGTGGACCTCACAGGGCTGCTGTGTGGGCTGAACTGTTAAACAGGGATTAGAACCGTGCCCTGGCATGTCCTCAGCAATAAGGGTTTCTTGCTTTGTTGTTGTCGACACCCCTGCCCCGCCTTCTGCTGCTCCCAGAGTTGAATACCCACTTGAATACCCCCACTACGTAGCATTCCTTGTCTTTCCTGAAACACTGTTCCCACCACCTGAAATATCCCATTCTCCCCGTGACCTATATGCCAAGACCAATCCAATCTCAGAGGTCCAGATTAAATGCTGCCTCATCTAGGAAGCCTTTCCTTATTGCACTGTCCAAAGTAGCCGCTCTGGAAATTCTTTTCCTCCTTTCCCCTGTTTATTTCTAGCAGAGCATGTACACCGCCCACCCCACCCCAAACCCTCCCCTCCTCTTAGGACTTTGCGGATATGGGGACGTATTTAGTTGGGCTGTGAATTCCTTGAGGACAGAAAACGGACCTGGGTTACTCCTGTTTTTTCTGGTGCCTCTCACTTCACAGATCTTATTAGGTGTCTATTGAGTAGTCAGAGGGAGGGAGGCTCCGAGGGATGGAAGGATCTGCAGATGGATGTTTTGCCCCAACATGAGAGACCACGTTCCTGGAAAATCTCCATCCAGAGAGGAATCTAGGAGCTTCCTGGACTTCTCATAGCCTCACTTGGAACTGTCTGCCCCTCAGAATTCTCTAGGAGCTGCAGGAGCAAGCACAGTGTTGCACACTCCTGGCTTGGCAGCTAGTAGCTCTGCAGCCTTAGTATGCACAAGAGGGCCTCTGGCCTAGAGAAGTTGACAAGACAAGAAATGGGTTATGAGGTGCGGGCTGTGTTATTTATTGCTTCCCTGATGGCTCAGTGGGTAAAGAATCTGCCTGCAATGCAGGAGACAGGAAATGCTGATTCGATCCCTGGGTCAGGAAGATCCTCTAGAGGAAATGACAACCCACTCCAGTATTCTCGCCTGAAAAATCCCATGGACAGAGGAGACTGGCGGGTCCGTAGGGTCTCAAAGAATCGGATAAGACTGAAGCGACTTAGCACTCATACATACAATGCAGAAACAGTATATCTGTGGTAATACAATTTCATGAGTGTGGTAGAATTAGGAAAAATACAGGTTTCTTAGGAGAATGATAATGAAAAAAAGATTGAGGAACGTATATGGTTCTACATCACTTCCATATCACATACCGTGTTCCATTAATAAGTGAATTACACTGTGCAGAGAATAGTCTATCCTGTATCCAGGTGTTTCCTACTAGACTATAAGCTTCTTGGGGGCAGAGGACTCTCATTTTCTTCATCTCCTAGTTACCAGTGCCTATCACAAGGCGTGCCTGGTACCAAGTAGGTCCTCACAGAGTGCTACACTGAACTAAGTGCAGGGAATAAGCTGAGGACTCTGAAACCCTCCATGGCAGAGTTTCTCACAATGTGGACTTGACCACGAAGAGGCCAAGGACTTGGGAGAAAAATGCAGATCCTCAGCCTCCAGCTCAGCAGAATCCCTCTGCATTGTCAACAGGGTGATTCTCGTACTCCATCCCCCCCTGCCCTAGGCATCTGCTACCAGACTCTGGGGCAGATCCAGGGCTCCAGCTGTGCATGGGTGAGGGACACCGAGGGGCTAAGAACTGGGCAGTGCCCAGCAATTTGGCGAGTTCCAGGGACCTGAATCACAGGGTGAGCTCAGAATAGACTTCTCCCAGCCTGAGAAGCCAGGCAAGGAGAAGGGAGGAACAAAGATGTGGGTCCCAATGGAGAGTAGCTCTGGAGGATTTCTGAGCCCCCTACTCTTTGAGAACACAGCCCCACTTGCTGTGGATTGGATTCTGGGGGTCCTCTGCCCCCTCCCCCGCCCCCTGAGGCTGAGTTTGAAAAGACGGTGGGTGAGTGAGTCTGCCATTGCTCAAGGGATTTGATCAATCCCTTAACTTATTCAAAACTGGGCTCTGAAACAGAGTTTCACAAATGGGAAAATGCATGTAATTTGTGTAATTGAAAAGGAGCTCTGACTGCCCTTTAGGGGAACAATGCTTGCTGGACAGAGACAGTCTGGAATGCGCAATCAGTTGCTTCTGTTTCCTGGTGCTACAAAAATAGAGATTTGCGCCACAAAGGGGTGAAAATTCATCCTGGTGCTAAAATCAGTTAAATTTAACTTTTGCCTTTTGCCGGGCTTCTTGATTCATGGTTGCTGCATCAAGAGGCTAATATTGTTTAAGTCGTGATGTGAGTCACTGGGAGCGTCAGCTCCTCCAACTAGAGGGGAGGATCTTCATGGAGTCTAGGGCAGGCAATGCGGGCTCTGTCCCTGTCGTCCTGGTCAGATCCCATTCAGGGTGTGGGCTCAGATCTGGGCCTCACCTCAGGGGAAGCCCACCAGGGTATGGCCTTGGGGGCATCTGGGGAGGGTAGAGTTCTGGCTGTTGGAGAACTGAGAATGTTCAGACTGGAGAGCCTGCAGGGCGCTGGGGAGGACAGAGGAGTCCTAGCTGCCTGAGCTGCATGGCTCTTTGAGAGACGTTGCCGGGTTTCTGAGATGTGGGTGGGGAGATGCAGGAGCCTGGCTGAAGTGAGAGGGAAGCAGGGCTTCCCTGCCCTTGCTGCTGGAGGCATCGGGCACAGAGCAGGCTTCCTGGCTGCGAAGTAGTGAGTTCCCTGTTGCCCCGTTGCCCCGCACATTCTGGTCTCATCCAGTCCTACTGTTAGGGAGATTTAATACCCAGAGTAGGCATACACCAGGTTGCTGACTGTCACACTATATGGTGAGCGTCTTTTATGAGGGCCAAAGATGTGCTCGTGTTAGTGCAAATTTCCGGGCTCCACGCTGAGCAGGTCCAGGTTAAGGGATTCATCACATCCTTCAAGGATGGTGGACCCCACTCCTCACCCCCACTGTCGTTTCAGGTGGCACAGATGCAGTTGGTTTCTGGGAACTTGCTAGGCCAGGTGATCTCTAAGTCCTGCTCGTTTCCCAAACCTCAGAATGCTGATGAGTGCTGCTGGCTCACACAAGTTTAATTTACGCAGCCCCGGTTGGAAAGAGGACATGGAGACAGCAGGTGCTGCTGCTGGGGCCAGCATCCCAGGACAAAGCCCTCAGCCCACGGCGTGGCAAGAAGTTCTCCTTCACCTCACCCCTCTCTTTGTCACCCACCTGCTCCTTCATCCAGCGGCCACTTACAGGCTGTCTCCTCAGTCCGTGGTCCCTCCGCCTGGCAGAGCTCGCTCATTCTTCCAGATGCGGTTTGGCCACTTCTTCCTCTGTGAAGCTTCCTGTTCCTTCCCCCGTGCTCCCTTACCTGCCTAGTTTTCCCATGGCGTTTGCTGCCTTGTGCCTGCGCCTCCTTCCACACCCGCCCTCAAGCGGCCAGAGGTCAGGGCCTGGTGTGGTCCTGACTCAGATCCTGAGTGGTCCCTGGAGCTGGATGCCTGACTTCTGCACCTTAGGCTCATCCCTAATGATGAGGGCAGACTCAGACTCAGAGGGACCCGAGGGCTTTCCAGCTGCAGCCCCTTGGTAAAAGGACATGAAGGGACATCTGAAATGATCTCTGGCTTGGCTTTAGCCCACATCTCGCATTTCTGGCCCTGATGCTCTGTAACTGATATGTTTCCTTTGAAAATGTTTTCAGACCTGCTCAGAATCCTTTCCTCGGAGATCTGAAGGTGGCTAGCTTCTGACTCTGCCTTGCACAGTTTTGGAGATGTTCTATAAACCTCCCCCAATGTAGTCTGTCCCCCTGAAAGCATGGAGCCTGGGGATGAGTGGGAGGATTTGAATCTGGGTGGGGAAGATGGAGACAGGGTAGCCTGAACAAGAGATGGAAGCAAAGCCAGCAAAAATGCAAGAGACGTGGCCAGAGAGGGTTCACACTCTGAGACCAGGACAAAATTCTTTCTAGGGAGTGAGATGATAGTGGTCTCAGCTTGCAGACAGAAATAGTCTCGCTGATGAAAATAAAGTCAGGTTCCTGAAGGGATAAAGGGCTGCTTGCTGGAAAATGCAAACACTCTTTCGTCAAGAACCGTATCCCGCAGAGCCTGTCCTTTAAAAGGCAGCTGGAGCAGATTATTAAATTGCAGATGCGTTTCTCCTGGCACTGTCCCAAGCCTCCCCTCAGCGGGTAGCCCACCCTGCCCCCTGGACGGCCCTGACACTCCCTCGAGGACCTTCCTGGGCAGGACCATTTCAGTTTGTGTGATGGGGCGGTCTCCTTGGCAGAGCTCTCATGAGGGAGTGGAGGTGAGGAGGGCATGCGGACGGGAGAACCCTGACTGTGTAAATGTTGGCACATTTAGGACTTGATTTCTGAAAAATCTGAATCATGCTTGGTTTTGACATTAAAAAAACAAATCTGTGAAAACCCTTAAATCAGGCCCTTTGCTATTTACTGAATTCTAGCATAGCTCTAAACTGTTGGTCAATGCCATTTCTGTTATAGGAACAGAAAATTTGTCATCTGACTTGATTTTCTCACGTGATTATCTTATGAAAGCTATTGGTTGCCTGAGAAATCAAGAGGCCGTTTCTTACTTAGCTGTGGTTTGTGGACTTCGGTATGTATTCATAGAAAGGCATCAGGTCTTAGCAATCACTGGGTCTGTTCTCTCCCCTGCATAGACTGGGAGCAGAGGCCCAAAGTGGGTAGGATCTTAACCAAGTGCTCACAGCAAAGCTGGATCCCGTGGCTCACTCTCCAGGGCTTTGTAATTACCCCCTGGTCTTATTTTCTCTTTCTCAGCCTCACTTTTTTCTCTCATGTAAAATGGAAATAGCAAAGTAGCCTCATATGTTCTGTACAGCTGTGAGAATCAATGAAGGTGTTTCCTTTTTTAGCTGAAAGCACCTTTAGAGACTGCAGAACAGTAGCTGCTCTTATGATGTCATGATATGACAATGTCACAGTGAGAGAGACTCCTCCCAGAAGCAGACCTCTGATGATAGCCCCCATTTTGCATCAACAGCAAAGGTTACTTACTCTGGCACTGCAGATCCGAAACAAAGACATAGCGGGCAGGATGGGGGTTCTTCAGCAAGACACTCAAAGTGCACATGACCTCTGCTTCTCAGCCCTCTAGGGTCAAAATCCAACAGGCTGGAATCCTGCCACCGCCCAGCCCACGTGACTGCCACGCCCTTGCCATGGAGTGGGCGATGGGAACTGTGGACCTGATTGAAAACCACTTAGGAGCTGTGGCGTGCTTAGGCATGGCTAGGAACTTTGCTGCTGCTGCACAGCTCTCTAAGAAAGAGAATGGAGGCCAATAATCCAGGGCGGGTTGGAGCCATTTCTTGGCACTGGTCTCCAGAGGGGCCATTTAGCACATTAATAATCTATGAGATGCTTCCACCTTCTGGATTCATTAAAAAAAGAAAGAAAGAAAGAAAGGTGGGGGAGGAGAAAGAGAAGAAATATTAAAAGCGTGCACTATGGGCTATGTGGCGGGGGGTGGGGAAACCCTGAGGACTGGAGATTACGGATGGCCCTTCATGTCAGTGACATTGGAGGCCTGGTGCAGTAAAGGAAGGTTCTGAGAGCACGTGGAGGGGCGTTCATGAGGGGATCGAAGGTTTCCAGCTATTGGTTTGCATGCAAATGGGTGGGAGGAAGTATGAGCCCTCAGCCAGGATCCTGGCAGAACCCATTGATAGTCTGTGGGGAAAGGAAAGTGCACTGTTTCCGTTCATTCATGCTCATATTTACTTATTCATTCCTTTATTTAACAAGTGCAGTGCCTGCTGTGCACTCTCCCAGACCAGCGCAAATTCCACTGCTCAATGCTGCTACCCCAGGACAGGTGGGTGCTGGCAGAAGAGCAGTTAGGCCTAGTAGCCAGAACAGAGGCCGGGAATCTAGAAGCTCTGGGTCTTTGTCCCTCCTATGTCTCTCTCTGATAGTAGGCTTGGGCAAATTGGCAAGCTCCTGGAGCCTCACAGAACTCATCTGTGAAATGGGCTAACTAAACCTGCCCTTCTGGGGCCCCTGAGAACATCAGGTAGGACAGGGAAGGCGGAGCAGCTGATGGCCCTTTTCAGACTGCAGCCCCTATAGATTAAGGTTCATGTTACCATTACTGACGCTTTTGGCATCTGAAATACCAGCCAGGCCCCAGGCAAGGGGAAACTCCTTGAAAAACTATGTCTCCATTTGTCTCTAGATTAAAAGGTTTGTGGGTGAAATGAACTATCACAAACCGGGAAGGTGATTCAGAACAGTGAGATTAAAACAGAGACCCTGCAGGAGAGGCCAAACAAGCCCAAGGCATCTGTAAGCAACGTGCACACCCTCTTTCCTGGTTGAGTTTTCAGAGAAGCAGAAGCAAAGAAGGGCACGATGTTATCGAGTGCATAGCGGTCTCCAGTCTATTCCTGCCAACGACCCAACCCATATCTTTCTTGTCCATCTGCTAAAAGATTCAATTCAGGGTTCTGACCCCCATTTTTAATTCAAGACCACGGTATCTAAAGTAATATCAGTTCCCAGCGTGTAACTCCAATGGCCTCATTGTTGATGCGTCTCTCACCGCCTGGAAATATGCTGGGTGTAAATAATTCATTCTAAATAAATAAATTACTCGCACTGCTTACGGTACGGCTGATGCTGCTAGGAAGCAGCACAACTGCACATTATGTTGAGTCGAGTCTGGAATTACAAGTTGAATCTGGAAAGAACTGGAAAGGGAATCAGAAAAGGAAGTCCCTCCAGGAGGACCAGTGTCACCAGTAAAACAGGGTGACAGGACAAAGTACACGTGTGCTCGGTCGTGTCCGACTCTTTGTGACCCCATGGACTGTAGCCCACTAGGTTCCTCTGTCTGGGGGATTCTCAGGCAAGAATGCTGGAGCGGATTGCAATTTCCTTCTCCAATGCATGAAAGTGAAAAGTGAAAGTGAAGTCGCTCAGTCGTGTCCGACTCTTCTCGACCCCATGGACTGCAGCCTACCAGGCTCCTCCGTCCGTGGGATTTTCCAGGCAAGAGTACTGGAGTGGGGTGCCATCGCCTTTTCCAGATTCAGGCTGAGGATCCGCTTTTGGAATGTCAGAGTGGAAATGCAGTTGCAGTACTGTTCTCAGCTCCTCTGGACATCCCTGCAGTCAGCATCAGGGGCCACAGGGCTCTTGTCCAACTGTGCTGCTCGAGCCTTAGTGTGACAGGCTTACCTGGGAGGCTGTCTCAGCAATGGTGGCCAGGAGCACACAGGGGACCTGTAGTTCCACGCAGGGAACAAAGGAGAGGGCACTGGGTCAACACGAGGACTCCTGGCTGGCCATCCTGGGCCTGCCGTCTTCAGCTGGATGGCTTTATGCAAACCACCTCCCCTTGCTGGAGCCTGAACATCCTATCTGTGATTGTCTGCCTTCCTCCCAGGACTGTGGTGACACTCGTGTGGGGCAAAGCCTGGGGTGTTTGGTTGCTCTGGGGCAAAAAAAACAGGGTTTGTGTTACAGTGTGGCACTGACGGCCCCTTCCTTGTCCTGTTTGATAAGGTGGGCTTGTGCCCATTTGTATAGATGAGGAAACGGAGGCCCAGAGGGGCTAACATGCTTGGCCAACTCTTAATAATAGCAGTGTTTTTCTTGGGCTTTGGTCACATGGGCTGGGATTCCCATCCAGGCTCTGGAACTTGTTAGCAGGTGGTCATGGACAGAGAACCCTGGTGTGCTGCAGTCCATGGGGTCGTAAAGAGTCAGACATGACCGAGTGACTGAACTGAGCTGTTTGGCAGATTACTTAGCCTTTCCCATGCTCGGCTCCTTGTTCGTGACCTCGGTGGCACTGTGCTGACCTGGCTGGTTGTAAGATGACCTGATATGACCCATGCTCATACTCCTTCAAGGACCAGGGCACCCACATGGCCTCCTGCTCTGCCTCCCAGCTAGGGGCAGGGTCGTGGGGTCTGGGCCGGCTCCCTAAGGCTGGTTGTGTAGCCTCGGTGCATCCCTTTCTGGGCCCCTATCATCGACGGAGAGGGGTGGGCCAGCTGATGGGCCAGATAACCTTGATAGTTGTGTCCTGATTCTCTGTATCTCCTGTGGCTCAGAGCCATCAGCACCTGCCTTCACCCTGGTAGCTTCCCTCCTGGGCCCTGCATGCGATTCCCTCCCCCAGGGGCTCACAGCCTGGGGCCTGGTTATCCTTCCATTTCTAAGCGGCTTACCACTTAGGCGTGGCAGTATGCCCCAGAGCTCTCCAGGCAGAGAACCCTGCCCTACAAGGGGAAGGAAGTGACCCCAGAGAGGTGAGACAGCCTGCATGAGGTCACACCGCAAACGGTGACAGAGCTGCGGTGCCAGGATTCTGTTGGGTCCCCCTCTCTTCCCTCCCGTATTCTGAGGGATAGAACCTGCTCTATGCAGCTCCCAGGCCCTTGCCTGTGCTGTGTCCACTGCTCGTGCCCTCTCGATTCCCCTCTGCACCTGGCAGAGTCCTCTGCATTTTCTGATATTTAGTTCAAGTGCCGTCTCCTTGCAGATCTCTGATCTTCCCCAACCTGCTCCAGCTGTAGGAGCTCCTTGCCACCTCTCTTTGCCTTTTCTTCACTTATTTCATCTCTGCCATTTCTTCAGTAGATTGCAGTTCTCTGATGAGGTTTGCATGTTACCCACCACACTGTGAACTCCTTCTGTGAACTCCTTGAGTCCTGGCTGTACCCAAAGGACCTTGTATAGGACCTGGCACTTAGTCAGTACTCAGAAAACATGAGTGAACACATCTGGGTGGCATGTTACAAAACCAATTTGCAGTACCACTGGCCTACATTTCAATGGCCTTGGCCATGGGGCAGGCACAGTTCTAAACACTGCATAAATGAGCTCATTTTCTCCACACACCAACCCCACAAGCTGGACACACTCTCCTCATTTCACAGATGAAGAGACAGAGGCACAGAGAGCCTTGTGTCTTGCCAAGGGATTGCCGGCATGAAGTAGCTGTGGAGCCTGTGCTGGCCTCCGCTGGTGCACTGCCTCTCACAGCTTCATCCAGTCCTCAGGGCAACACTGTGGAGAGGGAAGAACGGGTGTCATCCTAGTGAGGCGGAATGAGGAAAATGAGATGCAAAGAGCAAGACTTTCCCTGCCTCCTGCTGCGAGCAGACCTCAGGGTGTAGGAGTGGGGGCTCCCTCCGTGTCTCTGGGGTTCCTCCCCAGCCCAACTTGCCTGTCAGCAGATGATGACCCAGGCTGGTGTGAGTCTCTCTGTGTAGACCTGTGTTCTCCTTGTAAATCATTCATGATGTGCATGCACACACACACACTTTTAGACTCATCCAGTAACTTGTTGTATATAAAAAATGAATGGTTCCTTTGAACTCAGAAAATAGATGGACTGGTTGTCATAAAAATCAATAACATGCTAAGTATTTCAAGCATATAGTACTTAGAGTTCTCCTCTTGGTGGTTTTGTAATGAATGGCTTGATTTTTTTTTTAAATAGAGCATAGCCTACTTTCGTTTTGAATTATACAGAAGGCTTTTGCCTTGAATCTGTTTACTAAGAAGATTAAATAATTATTTCCCTGATGCCGAGATTGAGCCTTATTCAGTAGGAAGCGCTCAACTTAAGAAAAACAATCTGAGGTCAGGTGATTATTGAGACATTATGTCCAGATGCAGATATAGGCATCATTTTCTCAAACTTCCCCCAGCTTCCCACACAGACTGTTAACATGGCTTTGCTTAACCAGAAAACAGCTCCCTTCTTGTCCTGGGTTTCTTCGAAAACCCCAGGTGCCTTGCTAGAGTAATGGGTGCCTAGACCCTCGGCACAGCAAAACAGCCCAGCCCGACCCTGCACCCACACTAGCAAGAAGGGATCTTTGCTCAGTTCTCAGTTTCAACACCGCTTCTCTGGAAAGCCTTTCTAGGCAGATCACAGCCTCCAATAGATGCGTCCATGGCACCTGCCGCTCCCAGCCCTGCAGCATCATCGCAGGTTCAATTCCTGGTTCAGTGTTGAGCCTGCCTGAGTGCTGTCAGCTCCCTTCATGAGGGTGAGACCACATCTCCTTTGCGGGCACAGTTGGAATCCCAGAGCCAGCATGTGGCCTGGAATACAGGAGAACCTCCAAGGACTCCTTGTTTTGTTTTTGTTTGGGAGTTCCTTCTTTCTTAATCTCTCACTTTTAGGAAAGTAACATTGTGAATTCATGGATTTTTAAAAATATATTAAATGGACTGTATTCCAATCAGTTGCAGACATTATTTTTTTAATATAGACATTAAAGCCGTTTTCCTGCTCTACTTATATTTCTGACTTTCCTTCTTTCCAGCTTTTTATTTTGAAAAATTTCAAACCCATCAAAAAAGTTAAAAGCGAGTACAGTGAACCTCATGCACCCTTTATGTAGATTCTCCAGTTGTTTGCATTTTGCCCTATGCGTTTCCCTATCTCTCTCTCTCCCTCTGCCTGACCCTGCCACTACACTCTTATTTTTTGTTAAAGCACTTGACAATACTTTGCAGAGGCAATATTTCATCCCTAAATATGTCAGCATGAATTTCCTAAGAGCAATTATATTCTCTTATTTAACAATAGTATAATTATCACATCTAAAAAACTAACAGTGATACAATAATACTACCTAATATATGGTCCGTATTCAAATTTTCCAACTTGTCCCCAAAATGTACCTTTTGCCATTTGTCAAGGTAGGTGGGAAGGGATCAAGGGTCCAGCTGGGAGGATGTGTTAGGTTTGTTATCATGTGCTGAGTCTCTTTAACCTAGAACATTCCTCCTACTTTGGTGGGAATTGGGGTGGGGGATGTTTTTGGGATATTGACCTTCTTGAAAATCCCAAGCTAGTTGTTTTATAAACTGTCACACAGGACCAGAATCTGAATTTGTTTCTTCACAGTTAGATTCAGGTTAAGCAGTTTGGGCAAGGTGAAGCTACATTTTTTATATCAGTGCAGCGTGTCAGGAGGCCCACGTGTGAACTCTTATCAGTGATGCTAAGTTTGATCACTAGGTTAAAGTGGTATCTGCTACATTTGTTGTAACAATACCTTTTCCCCTTAGTAATTTTGATGTAATCTGTGGGGTGAAACTTTGAGACCATGTGAATATCCTGTCCCCCATGATCTTTGGTTTTAGCATCTGTTGATGGTCCTTGCCTGAATATTGTTAATTATCTTGGGGTTGCAAAATGGTCATTTTCTAGTTCTATTTTTCCTTCCACATTTAAGCTGATATTCTTATCTACAGAAGAGTGTTCCCTTTTGACCATTTCTCTCTTTCCTCCTGCCCGCTTCTTTCCCTTCCTCCTTTCTCTGCTGTCAGTCTGGGTGCTTACTATTTTACCTGCCTTAGCCGGAGAAGGCAATGGCACCCCATTCCAGTACTCTTGCCTGGAAAATCCCATGGACGGAGGAGCCTGGAAGGCCGCAGTCCGTGGGGTCGCTGAGGGTCAGAAACGGCTGAGCGACTTAGCAGCAGCAGCAGCAGACTTGGAATCAACTCTCCCAAGAGCCCTGATTCTTTCTGATGGGGAATCATGCATGCTAGGCATGCTCATTGCCACTGGGGTTCACTGCTTCTAGGTTTTTTCAGTGAATTCAGGTTCAAACTATAATTTTTAATGTTTTAAACAAAAAAATGTTTAATTTGAATCTGACCATCAGAATATAATCATGCAAATATAGAACATCCTACAATTCACCTGGCCTGGATTCTTCCAAAAAGTTAATGTTGCAGAAAATAAGAACAGTGGCAGAAGGGCAGAGCACTGGTTTAGATGAAAAGAGATTGAAAAAAATATGTAACAATCAAAGGCAAGGCTCACGTGTCGATGGGAACCTGAATGTTTAAAATGTAAAGGGCATATTTGGGAAATTGAAGAAATCTGAATGTGGACTATACATTAGATAATACTGAATTACTGTTCATTTTCATTAGTGTGATAATAATGCTGTAATGATATAGGAGAATGTCATTATGAGGAGATGCATTCTGAACTATTTAGGAGTAAATTGTCAAAATGTCTATAAGTTAACTTCAAATGTATTGAAAACAGAAGTTTATCTCTATGTATATGTGTGTCTGTGTGCATATATATATTCATATATATGTATGTATTTATAGAGAAAGAAAGCAGACACGGGAAATAGTGAGTGGTGAAGGACATATGATATTCATTGTACTGTTTCTTCACATTTTTGTAGGTTTGAATATTCTCACAGTAAAAAGCTATGAATCTGTGTGGGGTTTGGGGTGGGGAGAGACTAGAGCCCTCCTTATTTGGTCAATAAAGATGTGTCCAAAAGTCCCTTTACAGATTTTTCTCCATGGGATTACATTAATAACTTTATATACTTAAAAAAAATTTATATACTCTAAAGTGCCTTTATTTTCAGTTTTCAGGGCTTGATGTTTTCCCTATTGTTAATTAATTTTATTTTTAAAATATAAACAAAATTTTAAATTAAATTTTTAAAAGTTAATTTACATTTAATTAAATTAACTTTCCTGTGATTGATGTTTCCTGTTAGGTGCATTCCAAACTAACCTATCTAGAGTTACTGTTTCTCAGATCCTCTCTTACTAAGCTAAGTGATTGCAAAATATGGTTTAAGGCATTTTAAAATATTTATTTCTCTCCTTCATCTGAATAATTGTACCATTTCAGCTTATCCTGCAATAGTTTCTTGGAGAATTCCAGCTAACACACAATCTTTGTACATATCCAGTTGGATGAGTTCAGTGTCGTTAATTTCAGCTGAATTATTGAATTGCTTCAAAACAGATGTGTGTTTAAATGCCTATTTTTGGTGTTATGTTGTAAATTGAATGTATGACCTCTGGGAAAGCATGTAAAATGTTTACAACTTTTATATGACTCTATAGTCAAGACTATTCGACAAGCAGAGAATTCTTGGCTCCAATTTAACATCCCTCTTATTCCATGCCACCTCGGTAGATAACAATTTTTGTTAGTTTCAAACTTATTCTTCTAGTGTTTCTTGTTGCAAATAAGCACAAATGCACATGCGTGTGTGTTTATTTTTCTTTCTCCTTATGTAAAAGTGAACATACTGTATATATGCTATTTGGCAAGTTGCTTTCTCACTTAATTTTCCTGGAGCTTACTGTTTTATCACTAAAGACATTGCTTATTCTTGTTACAGCTGCAGAGCACTTCTTTGTGTGAATATACTATAATTTGTGGGCTTCTCCGGTAGCTCAGCGGTAGAGAGTCAGCCTACAGTGCAGGAGCCACAGGAGACTTGGATTCAACCCCTGGGTCAGGAAGATCCCCTGGAGGAGGGCATAGCAACCCACTCTAGTATTCTTGCCTGGAGAATCCCATGGACAGAGAAGCCTGATGGGCTACAGTCCATAGTGCTGCAAAAAGTTGGACACTACTGAAGCGACTTAGCACGCATGCACTGTAATTTGTATAGCAGGTCCCCTATTGATGGACGTTTAGGTTGTTGTCAACCTGTTGGAATAACCTTGGTCACATGTCGTATTTGTGTGAGTGTAAGCTGGGGATGAATTCCTAGAAGTGGAATTTCTAGGTCAAAATGAAAGTGCATCTCTAATTTTTCTAGAAAATACAGCTTTATTGAATGAATGAGAATACTAATAAACGAACTTGATTAAGAAGAGCAGAAAGTAAAAGGCTGGTATCTAAATGGAGACATAAAGCAATTAGACTAAATAATTCTCTTTGTGAAAGAGGCTGGCTTAAAACCCTTCTGGCGACGTCTCTAGTCCAGTGATTTTTATTTTCTCGCCTGAAGAGAGAATTTAGCCTTGGTTTGTAAATTAAGCATAGAATTACAAAATCATGAAATTTTAGAGCTGAACTAAAAATCCACCTGGTGCAGTCTCCTTATTTTAGCAGTAAGAAACCTCAGGCCCAGAAATATAAGAGAACAGAAAGATAAAGAAGACACAAATTTAGTTCGATTCCATCCAATTCAATGAACAGTAGGTGAAATATCTGCTTTGTAATAAGGCAAATTGTCAAATGTGAAACTGTACTACTGAGCACCCCAAGATAGCACATGAGAGGCATGGTTGTTCAGACCCCTGAGTGCTTTCTATCTCAGCCACCTCTCCTTAAACAGAATTGTCTTAGTTTAAATGGATTTTGTTTCGCATCGTTTATGTTATTCTGGGGCATTCAAATGTAGTCATGATGGTAAGCTGGATCAGGTGGAGGGACTGGCTGGCCGTGTGCATTCTGACTGACTATGTGGGTGGGCATGGTTACTGAGTGTAGTCGGAAATTACATAATCATGGCGTTGGTCGCATTCTGTTTTGATTCCAAGCAGGCAGCATGGAGCGGCAAATGAGTTTAGCTCAGCCCAGCTGTGGACTTGTGCTGTGAGCCTGGGCAAGTCCCTTGTCTTCCCTGGTCCTCACTGTGTAAAATGAGGAGTTGGACAAGTCCAGGATGGCAGATAAATTAATGAATTGGTGCCATTATTTCCCCCATCCTGTGCTAATTGCAGACATAACGAACTGATTGCCACATGCTTTTCACCGATTTAACCCATCTCTCTCGCCAGCCACGGTCAGCCTGTTAAGGATGTCACATAGGCTCAAGCCTATTTATCATCTCTGGCTTAGATGGTTACTTAGGATTACCAGATAGATTATAGGACACTCAGTTAAATTTGAATTTCAGGTAAATAAAGAATAAATTTTTAGTACATGTGTGTCCCCAACATTTCTAAATATGGCAACACTCTTAGGCCACTTCTACTTCTACAGATATTTCTCTTTTTTTCTATATAATTAATTTCATCTGAGAGATCCACCCTCTTTTTGGTACTTCTGATGGTGCCCATTCTCCAGTCTCGAGGTAAGAATCTAGCTCAGTCTATATTGTTTAAATTCGTATTATGGTTTAATGTAGTGGAAAGTGATGAGGATTTGAGTAGGTGTTTATTTCCAAGGGCCATATACTCTTGTCAGACTGCTTAACACACCTGCAACACCATGTTTCCCAGACCTCATTTAGCTGCCACTTTCTTGATTTTGCCAAATCGCCATACCACTTGTATTATTAATTTATTTAGTATTTTCCTTTAAATCAACTCAATCTTTCATTTAAACACCATGGATGGAAAATCAGGATCATTTACTAAGAAGAAGTATAAAAGTAAATAAAGAGAAAAAATACCTATTAAGATATAAAATATTAGATTGGGGCTCACCTAAAACCATTGGGTGTGCCACCAATTCACATAAAACATAACACCATCACATGCAAACTCCTTGCTGGTTTGAGAATCCCATCCTTGACCCTGGTGGACGATCCTCAAGATTTCCTTGAATACCTCCAGTGACAGGGAACTCAGTACTTAGCAAGATTGTGATTCATTCTTGAATACCTTATTACTAAATATTTCTTCTTTATTGGTTCCTATTAGCCTCCCTGAAAGTCATACTTTGATCTGAGCTTTCTTATTTTTTTAACAAGTGTTAATATTTGTGTGCTTCTTATGTAACAACTTGAGTGCTTGTTATCTTACTGTCTTATGGAGGGAAGTAAGGATGCAGTTACGGTTCAGTGTGATAGATCTGATGGGGGTGGGGAGGTGCACTTGGCTCGGACTGGAGGTGTAGGGAGGTGTTTAGGAAGGCTTCTTTGTGGGGGAATGAGAGAGAGCCTGGTATGCTTTGGGAAGTAAAAGGCTGGAGAGTGAGAGTGAGAAAGGAGGCTAGAGTGGTAGAAAAAGGTGATGGATGAGCTGACTAGGTGGGTATTGTAACCCTCATGTTCCATTAGCACAAGGACCTACTTCCTGTAGAACATTTTCACAGTTAAGTTCTCATTTCAAAAAAAAAAAAGAGCCCTGGAGAGTTGACAGGACTTATTCTTTCCATTTCATAGGTAGGAAGACTGAGTTTAATGGATTGCTGGTGGGCATGCAGCTTACACTGGAAGAGCTGGGTCTTGATTGTTCCATAGTCACACTGCTTTCCTTGTGTCCTAGCCGCAGGCTCACTGGTCCAGGATGACCTTCTCTGTCCCCCTCAAGAAGACTTCACATTCTTGGAAAGCACCTTAGAATCTTTTATCTTGATTTAACTTACTCAGTTTCCCCAGGACTGATCATGAAGCAAATCTGAGAGGTCTAAAGTCCAGCATTCTGCTTCTCCTTCCTTGGTTCTGGGAGGTGTTGGCTCACAATTGTAAATAGAACCTACAGTGACCCCTTCCTTTAAAGCCCAGTTGTCTGGGCTTTGAGATGCCCAGGGACCTCCACCCTCCTGACCTTTTTGTGGACTCTCTGTCTTTGTGTTGGTGGGGCAGGTGTTGCAGGGTCCCCTCAGGAGTCTTGGCCTGTCCTGGTCAAGTGATTCCTGAGTAGAGTCCTACAGCCCAGAGCTTTGCCTGGACTCTCTTTAGATGCTCCAAGGTCACAGGCCCAGCTAAAACCATGTTTTTCTCAGCCACAGAAACCAGTGCTTGCTTTCCTCCTGAGCCCCATTCTGTGTGAAAACCATGGTGAGTTCTTGTCTGGAAGGCAAGCACGGAGGCCTCTTGTGATCCTGTTGCCTCCTCTGTCCACTTCTGTTTTCTTTTCTCTCATAACTACAGAGACGATTGGAGACAGCCCACAAAATGCACACAGACCAGTCAGTGAAATGGGCCTAGCTATCAATCACGTCTCAGCACTCCAAAAGAAGGGAAGGAAACAGTGCTGGAAGAGCTGAGGGATAGCAGGGAAGCCTTCATGGGGGAGGTGGCTGTGAGCAGCCCCGGACAGATGAGTAGGAGCTGGTTCTAAAGAGATGGGAGGATTCAGCAGATGGGAATGCTGTATCTTCTCCCACTGCAAGCATCGAGCTGGGCCCCAGCACACCTTTCCCCCTCCATAGATGTGATGTCAACTTATCGACTAATTAGAGGTGCTAAATTGACATGAGGAGACATGATTTTTGCAGTGTGGTAATTAAAAGGCAGTTGGCTTCACAGCTGTGATCACACACAAGTGCTTCTTACCCTTAAAGACATCAGCTGAAGGCAAAGTGCAAAGGAACTGAAGAAACCAGAGTCTTCTATTGTAATTTGTTAATTTCCTGCATTTGTCACCTACACAGCTGTAAGGGAGAAGTGAATGAAGCATCTAACCAGAAGTTTAAGAAAAATTAAAGACATATGTTCTAATTGTGCACAGTTAGACAAACAAAACAATCATTACTTTTTAAAAATTAACAAGACATTTTTAAAGTGATTTTATTTATTAATTGGCCACACTGCCTGGCATGTGGGAACTTAGTTCCCTGTCCAAGGATGGAGACTATGCCCCATTCATTGGAAGCATGGAGTCTTAACCACTGGACCACCAAGGATCCTCCAATTAACAAGACATTTTTAAGTTGCTAGGTTAGGATTTAGAATTAGATCCTAATTATGAGTTAGAATTATGTCTCAGCCTGGTAGTAGCCACATTACTGTGAGCAGACCCTTCCATTCTCTGAGGTTTCGCATGTTAAAATAGGTAAACTCTCCTCCATTCTGCCCTCATGGGGTTGAGGTATTATTGAAGGAAAGTATTTCATCAGTTAAAAGGCTTTTCTTAATTGTAAGCAATACCATCCTGTTCTCATAACTTCTCAGTCTAGAAACTGTGATCTAACATTAACAATCATTAATTGGATGCCTGTGCATTCAGAGCCTCAGAATAGCCCTAAGATTGGGGAGGGGGCTTGTCACCCTGGTTTAGAGGGGACAGATCCCCAAAGGTGAAGTAATGTTCCTGTAGTCCTGTAGTGAGTGGTGTGGCCGGCATTCAGTCCCAGCCTGTCCAAGCTCGAACTCAGAATTCTTACCCCATGGACCATACTGTTTTCTCAGCACTGGCTTGGTTGTGCTCTTTCTCTACTTAACTACAGCTTTTTACTCTAAAGGAGGAAAAAAAGGATTTGAGGAAGTAATATTTGTTTTGCAAACTTCTTTATGTAAGACAATGATAGAAATATAGTAGAGGGGAGTAAAGAAGGAAATAAAAGTCGCAGAATGGCACATGGGGAAAAAATGTATCTTAAAGAGCAAAAAATTAAGTTACTTTACAATTTAATATTTACACATAAATAAAAGCTTTTCTCTTAAACTGGGTGATCGACAGTTGAATATTGATTTTATCATTACTCCTTGAACTGAACATATATATTTTATATACTTATACATGTAGTTTATAATCCTAATAAAAGTTTAAAAAGAAAAATGTGAAGAATTTGATCTTCAATAAAATGTCAAATATACATTTGAGTTTTATTTCATATAATTGAATTGCAACATCTCAGGCAATTGAGGAGCAGGGCAATGGCAACCCACTCCAGTACTCTTGCCTGGAGAATCCCATGGACGGAGGAGCCTGGTGGGCTGCCATCTATGGGGTCACACAGAGTTGGACACGATTGAAGCGACTTAGCAACAGCAGCAGCAGCAGCAGCAGCAACAGGCCATTGAAGCATAATAAGCCACGGATTTAGTATTGTTGTGTTTTTTTTTTCTTTTAAGCAAATCTTTTTTTTTTTCTTCTGCTTTCTCTTAAATGGTCCCACTTGCTTTCCCATATTGTACTTGGGTGCCTTCCTAAAAAGCAGCCTTTTTGATGGAGAGATGAACCAGATTTCAAGAAGAAAAGTCCCAAGTTTGAGCCCTAACCTTGCTACTTGCTCACATGTGACTCTGAGCAAGTCACTTATCTCTCTGAGCTTCCGTTTCCTCATCTATAAAATTAGGGCAATAAAGTCTACTCTGTATCGTGGGGTTTTGTGAAGATCAAAGTTAGACTAAAGCAGGAAATGAATTTTGGAAGTTGTTCATCACACAGAAGAAGCATAACAGTCTGTGGAATGGAAGCTGGTGATATTAGTCTCCCTGCTTTGCCAGTCACTTGATCTGTGATGACGTGCAAGTGGCTTAGCCTCTTTGAGCCTCAGTTGCTTCATCGAAAAATGCAGATCAAAATGTCTGTGCCATGTGGTGGTTTCGCACATTCAGTGACAAAGTGAACCCTTCACGTCAAGCCCCACACACAATGCTGGCCCCAAGGCAGGTGCTCACTAGGCAATACCTTGAAGAAGGCAAAATATCTGAGTTCAAATCCCAGCATTGCCCCTTGCTGCTCATGGGGCCTTGGGCACGGCATTGTGTCTTTTCTGAGCTTCAGTCTCTCCATGAGGAGCAAACACTGTTATGCCCTCCCTGCCTCCAGCAGGAATTGTTGCAAGTCCCCAGTTTTTAAGGACATGACAATGGACATGGGTGATAACAACTCAGCTGCTGTGCATCTCTGAGTGATTAGCACTAAATTTCATCAATAAGAAGGCGGGTGATTGTCCCCAGGGGATTCCAGAAGACGTTTCAAGCCCCAGAGCCAGCCTGCATATGCTGCTCAGCAAGCCTTATTGGAGTGGGCCACAGAAACTCGCCCAAATGCCAGGCTTTCATTTTCCCTCCTTAACTTGGAAAATGCTTTGTGGCCACCCCACATCACATTAGTCTCACAGGCATCTGTGTTGAGGCACTTTGTGTCCAAACAGTTTTTCGCCAGGGCTTGGGCGCAGCGGTGACCTGGCGCAGATCTGAAGTGGACCCCAGTTCCCAACGCACACAGCCTGGAGCCTTTGTATATGTCCTGGCACTGGCCACAAATAGGGTTTTGTCAGAAGCTTCCTGAGAAAGTTGCATTCCATTCATCTTGGCTGAAAGGAACCCTAGATGACAAATACCTCCCTCATTTAATTACAGAAACAGTCAGCAAACCCATGGAAGAAGATTAAACCAAGTGGAGAAAAGAGCAAGCCTCAATCATCTTCTCCCCCCTGGCATCTGGCCCATACTTCTCACCTAAGATTTAGCAACCCGGGCTGCTCTTGGTTAGATTTTCCACTTGAAAAATGGTTTATTTCTGCAGACAAGTTAAACCCAGAGGCCCCAAACCAGGTAAAGAAGGCATTACATTTAGAGAAGAATTCATCAGTGGCTGAGAGTTTAATAAAGACCCTGAAATTGGGAGGTGTATTTACATTTTTCAGCTAGGCTTGAATCTGCAGAAGAGAAGTGAAACACAATGGCAATTATCAGAATAAATCAGATCAAATGAAACACACCCACACAAAACTAACCAACTCTTTAATCATTCTCCTCAATTGTTGGAGAGAGAAGTATAGAGTTGTGTGGTATACAGATGAAGGAAACTTTCAAGTCTTTGGTTCAACCCATCATTTTTAGAGATGAGAAAAACAGACACCCACAGAGGGGAAATGCTCTGCTTTGCTCTCAAAGCCATAGAGACAAGGGTAAGCCTGGCTTTCCAGCTCCCTGAAGTGCCTGAATAGTTGTCTTCACTCTCCTCATCTCTCTACCTCTGGGCCCTTAATGTGAAAGAGACGCACAGTTCCATACACTAACCCTAAACTTTTACAGAATATTCCACGGCAAGCCAGAACTCAGAGAGAGATGCTGATGGCTGCCTTTTGTTCTAATTTTCTGGTTAAGGGTGTGTCCCCCAGAATTTCCCAGGACCAACCATGCCCACCATAGATACCAGCTATATTTGAGAAACCCTGAAAGCCTTGAAATAAGCAGTTTTTTCCCTGTGCTAGTGGGTCTCAGAAGAGAGAGCAATCCTTGGGTCATTGCCCCACCTCATCTTGGACTGATGGGTCAGAGCTGGTTGAAGAAAGAGAACCAGGACTTCTCTGGTTAAGTGGTTAAGAATCTTCATGCCAGTGCAGAGGACACAGGTTTGATCTCCGGTCTGAAAAGACCCCACATGCTGCGGAGCAGCTAAGCCCATGTACCACAACTATTGAGCCTGTGCTCTAGAAGCTGTGTGCTCCAGCTGCTGGATTCCAAGCACCTAGAGCCTGTGCTCTGCAACAAGAGAAGTCACTGGAATGAGAAGCCCGTGCACTGCAACGAAGAGGAGCCCCCACTCCCACAACCAGATGTGAGAGTTGGACCGTAAAGAAGGCTGAGCCCCAAAGAATTGATGCTTTTGATTTGTGGTGCTGGAGAAGACTCTTGAGAGTCCCTTGAACAGCAAGGAGATCAAACCAGTCAATCCTAAAGAAAATTAACCCTGAATATTCATTGGATGGACTGATGGCTGAAGCATCAATACTTGAGCCACCTGATGGGAAGAGCTGACTCATTAGAAAAGACCCTCATGCTGGGAAAGATTGAGGCCAAGAGGAGAAGGGGGTGACAGAGGACACGATGATTGGATGGTGTCACTGACTCAATGGACATGAGTTTGAGTAAACTGGAGACAGTGAAGGACAGGGAAAACTGGTGTGCTGGAATCCATGGGGTTGCAGAGTCATAACAACTAAACTATAAAAGGCCCATGTGCAGCAATGAAGAGCCAGTGCAGTTATAAATAAGTTAATTAATTAAAATTTATTAAAAAAAAAGAAAGGCAACCAGATATGAAGTCAAAATTACATTTTCCTGCATTGAACTTGCATGGATTGTGTTGCTTTTCTGGGTCATGGTTTATTTAGCTGTAAAATGGATAGTAAATCCTACCTCAAAGAACTAAGGGACTCTAAGACTTACTGACAGTCTAGATGTTTGGAAGCTTTGCTGATTATAAAGTAGATGGGATATGCTTGAAAAAATTCTACCAAATGTTGTCTCTTGGCACTCGGAAACTTGCTGCATAAAACTACAGCTGCCCTGTAAAATAATAGACTTTTCTCTCCCCACCTCCCAACCCCCAGAATCTATTAGGGACCCAGATCCTTCCTTCCTTGGGTAACACTTAGTCATGTTCGACTTTTGCAACCCCATGAACCGTAGCCCACCAGGCTCCTCTGTCTATAGGATTTCCCAGGCAAGAATACTGTAGTGGGTTGCCATTTCCTTCTTCAGGGGATCTTCCTGACCCAGGGATTGAACCTGGGTCTCCTGCATTGCAGGCAAATTCATTACCATCCAATCAGAAATTTGGACAACTATGCCTGTAGTCACAGTTGCTGATCTTTGAGGCAATCAAGATGCTTTTTTTCTCTTCATTTTCATATATCTTTCTAAATTCAAACAGAGCTATAAATTCCTAGAAAAAGCTAGATAGAGGGTAGACAGGAGAGCACAAGAAGTTTAAACAGAAATCTCCAAAGTAAAATTTTATAGGCAGAAAAGAAAATTCCTGGCAGCAATGCATGACAGAAATTTGGTGTACTGTGTTGATCCAGAGAATCAGAAAATAAGGCACTCATTAATACAGAACTATGTAAGGTGGGAGTGTACTAGACACCAAAATCTGTGCTCAAATACTTGTTCCTCAGTTTTCTGAGAAAAAAATACTCAGTTATAATGTAAACAGACAGAAAATAGGGCCATGGGCAATCTATGTATTATCTCTTAATAGGCCACCTCTCAAAATACCTGCCATGCTTTTGAGGATGAGTACATAGAAAATACCTAACATTCGGACTTTGAAAAAATACTGCAAAAATAACTGAAGACTCACAATACCCAGAAGTAGAGGAAGAGTCCAGCTCTGAAGATGAGCTATTGTAGGATAAAGAAAAAAACTTTAGAAAGACTTCCGGCAGCTTCGGCAGCTTCAGTCATATGCAGGAAAGACATGGTCTCCATGAAACATGAGATAGGATGGAGCAAAAAGGGTTCTGATCATTAAAAAATTACTAGAAAATGGAAGAAATCAATAACAATAAAAAATATGGCAAGGACAGCAACACTAAAAGTGACTTGAAAAGCAAACCCACTGAATAAAGAACTTGAATGGCCTATCTGTACAGCTACTCAACCACATTATGTTCAGGGGGCTGCAGAATCAATTATTAATAAAGAGCTACCTTATCCCTGAAAGATAAGCAAAAAGGTAGAAAGTCAGGTAATACCAAATGGTGGTTAGTATGTGAAGAAATGAGAACCCTGGTGCTCTGTCACTGGGACTGTGGACGATATGGCCCTTTTACCAGAAATTAGTGAAACTGAATTTTCAGGTACCCTCTAATAAAAGATAAAATAAGATGGTCTTTCAGAATGCAGAGGAGAAGGACCAAGATGTGAAATCATAGAAAAAATACTACAGATATAGATTTGGGGAATAAAAGACAACACATAGATAATCAAGTATGCTAGTGGAGAGGCAAGAATATATATGAATATTAATATAATATAAATATAATGAATATATAGCATTATATATTATATATAAATGCTACATTTATATAATGTGTTTATACTTATGTATATATGTATGTACATACACATATATATATGTTTTTTAGTTAAAAGACTTGCGCATATAGACTGAAGTCCTCCCTGTGTTCCAGATAAAATCAAGAGTGCCACATCCACATCTATTTAGGCAAATTTTTTTAAATTCTAAGAATAAAGAAAAAAACCCTTCAGGCATCCAAACAGAGAAAGTCAGTTACCTGTAAATGAATAACAGTCAAACTATCCTCAGATTTCTCCTCTGCACCACTTTGTAGGTTCAAAGCAGAAAAATGGTAGCCCAAGAATTTTATATCCAGATATATTCTACCGTGCGTCAAAGCAACAGAGGGTCATCCTCAGCAAATTTTCAACCCCTCACCCTTCTTCAGAATGTGAAAAGATATCTAACAGTTTAAGACAAAAAGCAAGATTAATATATCCAGAATGGAGAAGAATGGAGAAGTCTGAATACCAAAGGGAACAAAAAGAAACATTTTTTAAAAAAAAGACTGCCAGCAAGACAATGAATGCAATGTCAAGTATTTATTGCAGCAATAAGCATGTATTTTAAAATCCATTCATGTCATTTCAAGAAATATACTTAAAAACAATCTTAATGGAATACAAATAAAAAGAGAATCAGAGCTATGACAGGTAAATGCAAACAAAAAATAAAGGGTTTCAATATTAATATCAAGATATTAATTCAGTATTAATATTCAGCAAGATATTATATGAAACAAACAGCAATAAATGACAAACAGGGTTATTTTATTTTGATAAATATTTTAATCCTCAAATCATTCATTGATTATCTGGTAAGTACCTGCTGTTTGCACTAGGGAAAGGTATATATATACATTGCTGAAAAATAACGATGTAATTGTAATGAGCAGTTATCTTCAAAACATAAAATCAAAATGTAAAAAGCAAAACATTTGAGTAACGTGGAGAAATTGTCAGAGACAATAGAAAAAACTCAACATACCTCTCAGTCTTTGATAGGTCAAGTAGACAAAAATACAAAGCATATGTTAATAAGATAATTGGTTAGTTGGGTTATATCTCTTATGCACCAAAATTTGATAAAGAATTTTATAGCTTACAACTAGAGACTGCATCTATTTTTCTGGCTACCATGGAACTTTCACAAAAATTGATTATATAATAAGCCACCAAAAAAATATCTCAATAAATTCCAAAAGCAGACACTGTATACACCAAATTCTCAAAACAATGCGATAAAACTAAAAATGATAATGAAACTGGAAAATAAATTTAAAAGTACTCTCTGAAATAATCCTTGGTAGGGATTAACTTGAAACCTCAATCATAGTCTGTTTAGAAATGGACTTGGCTATGTGAAATGAGGCAGGAGATTGGATCTTTGAATGGGGTCCTGATGCTGACAGGCCACGTGTTGCAGAAACTGGGTGACTGTGCTGGAGGAGGAAAGCCTGGCACACAGGCAGCAGAGGACAGCCATCAGAGGAAGAAAGAACACAGGTGTTAGAGTCCATTAGCCCTGCATTCGAATTCTGTTTCTACCTCTTACTAACTTTGATGGGTATATCGATGTCTTTCCATTTCAAGACCTCAGTCTGCTTATTCAAAACTAGGGCTGTTGAGCTGTATCAGTGATTCTCAACCTTCATTGGGCTCCATAATCACCTTGGGAAGTTTTTAAATAATACTGATACCTGGGCTCTATGCCCAGAGATTCTGATTCACTTGGTTTGGAGTGGGACCAAGTCATCAGTATTTAAAAAAATCTCCTCATGTGATTCCAGTCTGTAGCCAGAGTAGGGAGAGAACCCCAGAACTAGAGGATTTCTCAGGTTCCTTCAGTTCCGAAGTTCAGCAGTGCTACCCAGCGCCTGCAGCCTTTGCCGATAGAAGAAAGTTTTAGGAGGCTAAAGCTAGAAGAACAGTGATGCAAAGCAATCTAATCAAAGTGTGCATTATCTCAAATGGTGCAGAAAATGTCAGTGCCAGTTAATATTTTGCACCCAACATGATTTAGACCCGGGGCATATATTGTACTCCAAGCCCATTGTAAACACAATGGGCCATTTATTCACTGAACAGTAACCACTGTAATTACCTACAGGGCAAACATATGAGGTTGTTCAAGCAACAATTAATTGTGGACCTGGAACTAATGGGACAATAACAGCAAAGTATCAACCAGAGTGTGATTCAGAAATCACATCAGAAAACCAATATTTTCCAAATTGTATTAGATAAGCATTTTTGGTGATGCAATTGTACATATACCATCCCAGGTCCTGAAATAGTGTCTCCCTGATTTTTTAATAGCTCCTTCTTACACTGACCATAGGAAACTGAAAATGTTGTTTTAATCTTGAGAAAAGAATCACAGATACTGGGTCTGAGCAGACTGTAGACAGCTTCTATTTCTTACATCGCTATGGGACCTAAGTATCACCTTCAGGCAGATGTGCTCACTTTGTTTGGTTGTAAGATCCTTGTTGTAAATCTGATGGCAGCCATGGATCCTCTTTTCAGAAAAATGTGTGTGTCTGCATGCATATGCATGCCCCACAGGTGTTTTCATACAGGTTTTCAGGAGTTCTCAGACACTGTGAAGCCCTTCTGTGTTTTTTCTGGGCCACGGGCTAGCCTCCATTTGCACACTTCCAGACACAGGGATCTCACTGCTTCTGTCAGCAGGCCTGCCCTTGCTGGACAACTCTGGATGTGAGTGTCCTCACTGTGTCCAGCTGGGATTTCCTCTCTCTGGGTAATCCCTATTGGGGCTTACTCTACCCCCCAATTTTTTTAACAGTTGATCTATCCTTGACCTCAGCCAAGCTTGGGATGATGTCCTGTCTCTGTGGGGATCTTGGAAATTGGTTTCTATAGGTGCTCTCTAGCTCCGGTGACAGCTGATGGGTTATTGTGTGTTCATCTCCAACAAGTGGGACCTGTTGAGGCTGCCAAGTGAACCGAGGAGATCCGAGGACCCTAGGTAATGGCAATCTACTGCCTGAGCCAGGTCACCAAAGGGACAAGATTGCCCCTGCCCTGCTCTGCTGAAGTCTTGGGGGGAAGAAGTGCTTCCTCGGGTCACAGGAAAAGCAGCAAAGCAACTTCAACTGGGGGCTGGGGGTGCCAGGATGTTTCTTCCCAAGATGCTGAAGTTGGACTCTGAGCATATTGAATCTAGAGCTGCTGGAATAGCAAACGTTGGGGGAGAAAGCTGGTGGCAGCAAAGAGAGATCTTGCTTCAGCCCTGCCCTCTCTGGATCAAAGATGTAAATGAAACAAAAGAAGGAAAGAAATACTACTTTTTAAAAATAGTATTGGGAATTCCCTGGTGGTCCAGTGGTTAGGACTCCCCACTTTCACTACTGAGGGCATGAGTTCAATCCTGGTCAGGGAACTAAGATCCTGAAAGTTGTGCAGCATGGCCAAAAATAAAACAATATTTAGGTATGCTGAGCACAAAGTTTAGTAAATGAAGCATACTGAAGAAGGTTAAACTAAACCAAGTAGCGTTAACAAGTGATGCGCACACATAACCATGGCAGTGGTCACAAAATTCTGGAGCTGCCGGTACCCATCAACAACAAAAAAACTATACAAGAGTTTATTAAATACTTGCTAAGGAAAGTTATGACCAACCTAGATAGCATATTCAAAAGCAGAGACATTACTTTGCCAACAAAGGTCCGTCTAGTCAAGGCTATGGTTTTTCCAGTGGTCATGTATGGATGTGAGAGTTGGACTGTGAAGAAGGCTGAGCGCCGAAGAATGGATGCTTTTGAACTGTGGTGTTGGAGAAGGCTCTTGAGAGTCCCTTGGACTGCAAGGAGATCCAACCAGTCCATTCTGAAGGAGATCAGCCCTGGGATTTCTTTGGAAGGAATGATGCTAAAGCTGAAACTCCAGTACTTTGGCCACCTCATGCGAAGAGTTGACTCATTGGAAAAGACTCTGATGCTGGGAGGGATTGGGGGCAGGAGGAGAAGGAGACGACAGAGGATGAGATGGCTGGATGGCATCACTGACTCGACGGACATGAGTTTGAGTGAACTCTGGGAGTTGGTGATGGACAGGGAGGCCTGGCGTGCTGTGATTCATGGGGTCGCAAAGAGTCAGACACAACTGAGCGACTGAACTGAACTGAACTGAGACACATGAAAAACAAAATGATTTGTCAGGGGCTACGGGATCGTATAAAGCCTAACCATCAGTTGGGTCAGCGCTCATCACATGCGGGTACCGAATCTTCCTCCTCCCTCACCAGGCCACGACCTGGGAGGACAGACAGGGGAGGATGACAGACAGACTAGAAGGCACCATGGAGGGATTCTCATACAATCTCAGATTGAGAAAAAATTTTCTAAATATGACATAAAGCCTGAAAACAGGAAAAAAATTAATAAACGCAGCCACACACATACACAAACACCTCTGTATGGCAAAAGACATCATGAGAAACATCAAAAGAAAAGATATAGACTGAGGGTGAATTAGCCACTTATATCACAAAGGGCTAATCTCCTTACTTCTGCTAACCAGTAAGATCACTTCTGCTAACCAGTAAGGGAAAGACTCAAAGTCCAATTGGAAAACAAGCAAAGGATGTGAATACTTTCCAGAAAGATACTGCAAATTGTTCTTCAACATCAGAGAGATCCTCAACCTCACTCTTAATAAGGTAAATGCAAATCAGAACTACAAGAAGATACCATTTTTCCACCATCACACTGCAAAGATCAAAACATTTGATAACCACCTTCTGTGGATGAGGCTGAGGGGAAGAGAAAGCAGAGATCAGAAGAAATGTTATAGCAGAGGTGACATTTATGCTGGGCCCTGTAGAACAGATAATTAAAATCCAATTTAGCAACTCACAGGTACTTAAAAGAAAAAGAAGGACTAATAAAGGGAAAGATGGACAGATTTGACTGCTGACTGTAAATTAGAATATACACACACGAAATGTAAAAGCAAACAAGCTGGGGTGTTTGCAGCACCTGTAATAGCTTGAGTTTGAATGCTGTATGTATAACAGTCTTCATTAAATTTGATAAGGAAAGCATTAGAATACCACTCAAAAAATAAACAAGAGACATGAAAAAGCAATTCCTAAAATAGGACTTATGACTAGTAATCAGCCACATAGAAAAAGGTTCAACATAATGTATAACCAATGAATGCAATATGATTCCAGTTTTTCAGTAATAAATCATTAATAAATTAGATAGAAAGATGTTTTATTTCTGTTGACAAGAATGTGGTAAGATTGATCCTCTGTAGTTATACCTGGCTAGTGGGTGTGCAAATTGATGCAATCCTTTTTGGAAATAAGTATGAAGTCTTTATTTTTAAAATTAATTTCTTTATTTTAATTGAAGGATAATTACTTTAGAATATTGTGCTGGTTTTTGCCATGCATCGACTTGAATCAGCCACAGGTATACATGTGTGCCCCTCATCCTGAAACCCCCTCCCACTTCCCTCCCTACGCTATCCCTCTGGGTTGTCCCAGCACACTGGCTTTGGGTGCCCTGCTTCATGTAACGAACGTGCACTGGTTATGTATTTTACATATGGTAATATACATGTTTCAGTGCTATTCTCTCAAATCATCCCATGTCTTTAAAAGCTCACATTCCTTCTCTGGGAAATTTCACATCCTAGACTCTACCCTATGGAAAAAGCCTGAAATATAGGGGAAAAATGCTAAGCACAAAGGTGCTTGTAGAATAGGATAATCATGACAAATTAGAAATAGTCTAAATGTCCCCAAATTAAACACAATGTAGTACATTACAGTATGTTCAGATGCTAGAATATTATGGAACTATTAAAAAGTTTACATGATAAAATGTTTGCAAGAAGTTTTAACAGGATGGTTAAATGCTTTTAAGACAATATTTAATGAGGGAATAAACAAACAGTTCAAGTGCGTATACAGAATGATCTCAAGAATCTTTTTTTAGTTCATCGCCATGCACGGAGAAAGGATCTGAAGGAGGCAGACGACAACATTAACGAAGTTTCTTTCTCCTTATTTTACATTTTTAAAAGCCTCTTCAATTGTAACAAGTTATTTTTGCAGTAAGAAGGTTAAAAGTATTTTGCCTGTGTGTTTGTACCTCAAGTGAGAACTAAAGACCTCTGTTCCCTTAGGAAAGATCCTGAGCCCACAGCTATGAGGTTCCCCCCAGTAAAATGCTGTCTCTTTTGTGTTTTTCAGCTCTCCTTTGCTGCCACCACGCCTGTTCTAGCAGATAAGAAGAAATACCCTTACTTCTTTCGGACGGTCCCATCAGATAACGCGGTGAATCCAGCCATCCTGAAGTTGCTGAAGCACTACCAGTGGAGACGGGTGGGCACGCTGACCCAGGATGTGCAGCGCTTCTCAGAGGTACACGCCGCTGGGAGGCGCCCCTCACCCACCTCCAGGCAAGGGGCGAGACAGCTCCATCAGGCTGGGCACTGTTCCGGGCCTTGGAGCTGCCGAGGTATTCAACTGTGCGTGGGGCTGGTGAAGACCTCCAACTCACACAGCTCAGGAGTGGAACCTTCCCTTCCATTGTGCCTTTTGGCTAAATCATGTGGCTTATTCCCTCACCCACCCTGTAGACGTGTTGTTCTTGCTGCCGACCCTAGTGATGATCTAAAATCATGGGGTGCCACCAAGAGTGTTTCTCCTGTGAGGAGAATTTGGGGAGAAGCCGGCTTGGAATGAAGATTACCAAAGTCACTGTGGATTGGGTGGTTTTTTTTTTAGTTTTTGTTTGTTTTAATGATTTACAAATATACATCAATACTTGGTGTTCTGAGGCTTGCTGTTGTTGCAAGGAAAAGAGAAGTTAAATTACATATAGTAAAAAAAAAAAAAAGAAAGAAAAGGGCTGCTTTACCCAATTCCTCTAAATCCATTTTCTTTTCTAAGTCAAGTCCGGCTTTCTGTGTAATGTTCATCTGCCCAGACCTTCTTCAGTACCTTTAAACCTAATGTCCTCATACTAGGTAGATATTTTGCATTTTTCACTTTACAACAGATCTTTGAGATCTTGATTGACTTCGTTCTTATTAATGGGCCATGATGTTCTTGTCGGGTGCATAGATGGTAAATTAGTGAATGTTTACAGCTTTTTGATATCACAGCCAACACCTTTCCACCTAGGTGTGCATCTTCAACGATAGATTTCTAGAAGTAGAATTTCTGGGACATTTAAAACGTTGAGATAAACTGACCTCCAGAAAGCCTGTTCTAATTTCTAGTTCCTCCAACCGCTTTGAAAATTTCCACACGTTTTTACAAGCAGTGGATATTAGCAAATCTTTTAAAAAGCTTTCTCCACTCAGCTGAGTGCAGAATGGTTTCTTACTTTTTTCCCTCATCTCTTTATAGTCCCTACTTTCCAGTCTTCTCCTGTGTGTGCTCTTGGTCCTTGGAGCTTCCCCACAAGATGATACAGTCCAGGTTTGCTTAGGAGCCCAAGATAAAGAAAGAGAAACAACTGTGAGCAGATCCTCAGGGAAATGTGTGAGGTGGGTGAGCAGGCAGACCTCTGTGAGAGTAGTTGGGGAGGACACGCCCCTTCTGCCAGTGGCGGGGTGGGGTGAGGGAGGTGGAGCAGAGCAGCGCTGGGAACCACCAGACCCGATTTCCACGCCAGCTCTGCACTTGCCTTTCCGAGGCTCTGCCCCATTTTTCCCTGGGAAGGAGAGGCCACTCCATGGGAGAGACCACTCCGTGCATTAGCTGTGCGACCTTGGCCAAGTCACCTCACTTCTCTGAGCTGCAGCTTCCGCCCCTATAAAATGGCGACAATAACCCTTCCCAAGCCCATCCTGCAGACCTCCTGCCAAAATCAGATGAGTCATGAATTTCAAAGAGCTTTGCAAGCTATACAGTTTATGTGCCGAGAGGGATATTTTCAGAGGTGCTTGAAAAGCAGAAGTAGTCTGTAGTCATTCAAACAAGGCCAGCTTTTCCCTGACAAGAAGGGTCCTCAGCTTCCCACCTCTGTTTCCCAGTCCCCAGGCAGAGGCACAAAGAGAACTTGACCTCCAGTGGGAGTGACTCACTGCCAAACACTGAAGAGGCTGTTGCTGGAAGCTTGCCCTTTATACAGCAGCCACGAATGTTCTGGAATGAGTGTGAAGCAGATTAATGGTGAGGGTGCGCAGGGCCAGTCCTGTGGCCCCATCCACGTGGACTCTGCTGACACTTGGAGGGACCTGCTTTTTTGCAATGGAGTCTTTGGCTGACTTAGCCTGATGGGCTCTTAGAGACACCTCCTCCAACCTCCTTATTGTACAGAAGGGGAGACTGAGGCCCAGAGAGAGGAATGAACAAAGTTCAGGGCTTCAAAGCACCTCTGAAGTCATGAAAGATTGTTGACAGAGAAGTCAGGACTGAATCCCAGAATCTAGACTCCAGGTCCAGACAGTCCATTGTTCCTTCTTTCCATCCCTAACTACCTGTAGTCACATGAGAACTACCTTTGTGTAGAGAGGTTTGAAAAACCCCAATCTTTGGTTTAAAGAGGATACGTGATCAGCCCCAAGCTTTATAGATTGCCAAACAGCCAGTTGCCCTTTAGGGAGAGGTTATGGTTCCCATTTTACAGATGAGGAAACTGAGGCTCACAGAGGGCAGGTGCCTTCTTGCCCCAGGGCACTTGCTGGTAAAGAGCCCAGCTGAGGCTGGAAGCCTGACAGACTGTTGGTCAGTGTTTCTCCATTTCTCTGTCCTCACTGGGGTCAGGAAATGTCAGTTTGGTACCACATCTCTGTCCCTGCACAGCTGTGTTAGAGCCTTCAGCCAGGTTTCAGGGCATCTCAGTGGGAAGCCTCTTTTTTAAGGACAGGATGTTGCTTGGTGGTATTGCTGGCAAGAACCCCTTTCGATTTTAATCTCTCAGCCCAGCTGACTCCTCTCTGTGCCCAAGGGCTTTGGCATCCCTCTCCCGATGTCTGGCTGCATCACTGGAGTGCAGGCCCTGGAAACTTGCCAGGGGCTAACAGCTTTTCGTGAGTGCAGAGGAAACTGGATTCCTTTTATGAAACTGGTCGATCAGCAGCATCAAGCACTTCTGTTCCGGACTGGTGCACTGGAAGGAATGTCAAATGAAAGCAATCCCAAAGTTAGAGGGGAATGGGGGAAAACCTTAATTAAAACCTTAATCTTCTGAAAGGGGTAGAGGGCTGAGGGTTATCCTACCTTGGAACCAGCTGCTCCTTGGAGCCCCCGTCCATAAGATTCAAAACCAGTGTGCAGTAACCCAGAGCTGCTCAGGCCTTGGATCAGATATGCTGATCTCGGGGCCCCACTTTGCCAAGCAATGGCTGTGTGACCCCAGGCAGTTCACTTCACCTTGTTGGCTCAAGTGTACCTGATCTAAAGCTGCTGCCAGGACAATCAGGGGTCCATGGGGAACCAGTGGCCAGAAAGATGGCGCTTGCTTCAGCTCTACCCTCTCTGGGTCAAAGACTTATATCAGAGGAGAGAAGGAAAGACTTGGTACCAGAAGATCTCTAAGCCCAGATCTACCAAGCAAAAGCTTTGCGGCCCCAGGCAATTCACTACGCCTCAGTGAGATCCAGTTTCCCATGTGTAAAGTAGAGATATTTATCCCCACCTCACAGGCACTGGGAGATGAGAGGGTTAGATGAAAAAACATAAATGAAAAACTTCTGCATAGTTGGAGTTCATTAAATGGACATTCTCGCCTCCACTGGTACTTGGGACAAGCCCTAGGAATGCATATCCATTCACTCAAAAAATACAGATGTGGCCTACCATGTGCCAACGTCTATGAAGGCACAGAACCTGGGGCATGGAGGGCCAGGGAGGAGTGGACATGGCTTCAAGGTCAGTAAGTGTCAGGCCTCCTTCTTTGAGTTCTCAACTCTGGTTGCTCATCAGAATCACCAGGTGGAAGACAAAGGTAAAAGTGGTGATAAAGAGAGTACTGCTGAGAGGGTGGTCCATGGGACCCGGGATGGGGAGCAGTGGACAGGCAGTGGCCTGTGGGCCTGAAGAAAGTGCAGCTCTGGAAGTCTCGGAAAAGCTTGAGAGTGTAGAGATGAAGGAGCTAGAAGAATGGGAGACTGTGGCAGAGCTGGGGGGAGGGATGTAGGGATTGGGGGGTCCAAGCCCTGGTGATGAATGAACAGCTAAAGCTGAGTGGAGGTAGAGGTCACTAGGATTAGGGGCAAGGAAATGAGAGACCAGGGTGCTAAGTGGTGTCTATGTGTACACTGAAGGCATAGGATAGAGGCAAGGATGAGGTGGAAATGAAGGTAGTGAGCAGGGGTGGCTGAGGACCAGCAGATAGCCAGAGGGTTATTTGAGCCTATTCTCCCAGCTCCTGGTCCTGTGGTCTACCAAACCATCTTCACTAAGTTATTCTTTGGATTCCTGATCCCATGATGCTAAACTAACCAGCTTAGTACCATTGAACAGACCACTCAGTCTCTCTTGGCCTCAGTTTCCCCTCCGTAAGATAAGGGAGTTGGGTCGATTGACCTCTAAGAGCTCTCCTAGCTCAAGAAATTTGTGGTGAAGGTTCAGGGTCATTGCCCCTGATCCTGCCACTCCCAGGGGTATGACCATGAGAATTACTGAGTTTCTATGCGCCTTAGTTTCTTCCTCTTAAAAATGGGGATAATAATGGTAACTAACTCTAAGGATGCTTGTGATTACATGTGTTCTGAAAGTTGAAGTGCTAAGAGGCGTGCCTGACTCATAATAAGCACCATGCAAGGGGTGGCAGTTATTTTTATTGTCATCTAGAATCTGGTTCCTTAACCCATGGCTGGCCGCCGTTCAGCAGCCCAGACATACGGCGGGGTCTAGTGCCTGCCACTAGCACCGCTCCTTTCTCCTCTGCTCCCTCCAGGCAGGCTCGAAGACTCCTTGCCTAGTCGCTGGCTTAGTGATCTCGGCGCTTCTGGGGCTGACCTTTCCATATCAGAGCCTCCCTCAAGAGCTGGGACCCACCAAAGCCCTTGATCTGTCCAAGACCAAAAGGGCACCATCTGCAGAGCTTCCTCTTCAAAGCACCTGCCCTTTCAGCCCTCCATGGCCCTTGGAGCCCTTCCTTGCTTGCCAAGTCACCATCTGCCCCAACCAAAGGGGTCTCTGGTCACCTTCTCTAAAGTTGCCACTTACATGGCTCGGAGGACATGCCCACACTGGAGGGTAGGGGACCCTGTGCTTGTTTCTCGTCTAGGAGCCAACCTTAGTAGAATCGTCAGCCTTCCCTGCTGCTCTGAGTAGGGATGAGCTCCTTGGGGTGGCCACGGAAACCGTTACATACCCTGAGGCCTCCTTGTCTGTCTCACCTCCGGCACTCTCCACTTTGGTCCAGCCTCACCTTCTGGCTTCTCTCTGCAGATTGTCCTCTCCCATACCTGGCTCAACTTTCCTCCCCAGACTGGGTCAGGTGTGTGTCTCTGTGCTCCCCTCCCCTCGACCTTCTCTCTCTACCAGCTGTGTGCAGGGCAAAGAAATACCCGACCTGCTTCTTTGTCAGTCACCCACTGCTCCTGAACTGGAAGGCCCCTGTGGACAAGAGCCTTTCTGTCCCCTAACCCTGGAGCATATGTGTTCAGTAAGGATTTCAGTAAGTCAGTTTCTGCCCACTAGGCCAGATTCTTAGAGGCCAAGGCAGTGATTTCTTTTTTGGGGTCCGTAGTCTGCTTGCAACTAGGATGGTGAGATGGGGGTGAGGGGCTGTAGGGAAGTGTCAGTCCCTGTTGTGAGTCACAGGGGCCGTCGGGGAGAGGGGAGGCACCCACAAAGATGGGAAGCCACATTCCCACAGAGCTCAGCTCAGGTCATTCTGACATCTGTTAACTGACTTTTGTTTGGATGTGGCATTGTTTGTTGGTGGAAGATTCTTCTAGAGATCTCAGTGGAAGGTTCTGGGCCAGCCACTGGAAGCAGCCGTGACCTGGGACCTGCTCTATGGTTCTTCTGGGTGGTGTCAGAGGTGGACATTGGGAACGAGCTCACTGTAGTTTGTGTCTGAGTTGTGTTTTTGGCTCTCTGGAATGTTCGTTCTGAGTTGTCATTACTTCAGTATCCGCTCGTACCAGGATCAGGTCATCCCATCCCCTAAAGCAGTTCTTGCGGTGTGGTCCTTGACCAGCAGCATTGGCAATGGGAACTTGTTCCCAGCAAATCTGAGGATTCCACCCCAGGCCCCCTGAATCAGACCTTTGGGAGTGGGGCTCAGCATACTGGAGTTAGAGAATCCCGGTATTAGAAGAATGGGAAGCTTTCAACTGAGGCCTCTGTGCTTTGAGGCCCGCTTTATCAGAAAGTAGGGCCAGACTCAGCTCTGGTCTTTGTCCTTGGCGTTCCTCTAGGTTGCAGGGTCACCCACAGACCTGCAGATCTTCTATTATTAGGAGGCCGGACAGGACTCCTGACAGATCAGATTCTGACCCTGATGGTTCTACTCTATGCCTCAACTTCTATTTGAAGAACTTGCTCATGCTTTTAGGACATTTTCCTGTCCAGAGGTGGCTGCAGTGGCTGAGCCTAAAAGACAGGCCTCTGAGGGGAATGCCTTGTTTGGGCTTAGAGCTCCACCTTTGGAAGGATGGCCCACACCCTCCCTTCTCCTCTCCCCAGGGAGGGGATGGCAAATGCTTCCTCCTGACACTCCCCAGCAGGTCTGCAAAGCCAAGCACCCTCCCACCTCACACACCCCAGCTCTTAGAAGAAAGGAGCTGCCCTGGACCCTGCTCAGAGAGGATGGGTGCTTGCCTGGGGGGCCAGGGTGAGTGCCACACCCGCTGCTCACCAGGGCTGTGATATTAGATAACTATATCTCCACCCAGGCAGTGTGGACCCTGGAACACACGAGTGAGTGAGGGCCCAGAGGAGTTCCTGGAGGTCTCCGGAGGGGGAGGGAGGGCGAGTCCTGGTCATCCACTTAACAGCTCTGAACAGGGATACTTGCTGGGGGGTCCTGCACAGTCCCTGGGCCAGGTTCTCAGAGCATGATTGCAGCCCCGTGAAGCAGCCGCTGCTCCAGAACTGCTGGATAGGAGAATGTATTTAAGTTATGACATCATCTACTGCCATTTGTGGGGTACCTACCATATGCAGGTGATGACGTTTAGTCGCCCAGCATGGTCCATCTCCATTTGGTAGAACAGACTCACTCAGGAGGGATGAAGTCACTTTGCCAAGGCTTCACCAAGCAGGGGCAGGTGTAGGTGTGAACCCAGGTTTTTGCCTCTCCTTGTGGAGAGAAGGAGACATGGGCCTGGGCCAGTATCCCCCTCCCATCCCACCCAACACCCACCTCAGGAGCAAGGAGGTAGGTGTCCAGAACAGGCAATCCATGTCTCAAGCAGGGCTCCTCACAGTCCCCTGGGATTTTGCCATGAGATTCTGCGTGTACGTCTTATGATCTTCCCAGACCCCAAATCCCAGTGACATCCCGCCACATCGGCTCCTAGCAAGTGTCCCAGGGGAATTTGTCACAACCTTGGGTGCGCTTGGCTAACAAAGTAGTGCGTCTTGTCATGTGTGGGTCCCCAAAGCTCTTCTGGCAATTCTGGCTGTGGTTCCCCCACCTCCAAGGCCCATCTGCCTGGCTTCGGTAGTGCCAGGGTATGTGAGTGAAGAAGTGGAGTTAGAAGGTGTAGGGAACCTTCGTGAAAAGAAGGTAGTTAGGGCTGGACAGTTCAGTATGTAGGGCAAGAAGGGGCGAATGGGCTGAGCGAAAGATGGTGAAGGCCCCACAAGCCTCCATGTTTGGACTTCACCTGTCAGCAGTAGGAGCAGGGAGACAAGGAAGGTTTCAGATCAGGGGTGAGAGACGGTTAGCAATCTTGAGAGCTGATTGGGACGAGCAGACTAGAGTCTGGGAAACCAGCCAGAAGGTTACTGCAGGGACTCAAAAGAAAAATAATGAGACTGTAGTCACTTTCTTACATAAAACCTTCAAGTTCTGTTTGTTATTAGTTTTTGCTTGTTTTAAAATACTCATATGATGTTTTCTAACCATGATATTGATATGTACTCAATGCAGAAAACTTGGAAAACACAGAACAAAAAAGGATAAGTAAAAATTGGCCATAACTACCCACCGAAAGGTCAGTGTTAACATCTATAAGGCATATGTCTTTAACATTTTTTTCCATACGCGAGTGAACTCGCATGAACAAATACATGCTCTGACTATAGAAATGGCTTCCATAATCTTGCAACCCAGTGGGAACATATTCCCCAGCCAGCAGATATTCTCCACCACTGTGACTTGTAATGGCCTGGCAGCTCTGGGCCTGGCGACCCCGTGAAATGTCCTTGTTTTTGCCACAGCCTGATGTGTTTGGGGCTGCTCTTCTCCAGTCTTCTTTATCCTTTGATCTGTTCCCTTCCTGTCTTCCAATATAGTTCTGCAAATGGTCTATCCATTGGTGGTCTTCTTAGTCATTTTCCAGAACGTTTAGAGATTTTTAAAAATCTTTGACATTTTGAGGAATCTGGGATGGTACAGGAAGTGTTCTCTGTTGCTGATTTTTTATTTTTTTTTCCTGATAGCTGGTGAAAAAAATTCTACCCTATGGATATACCATAATTACTCAAGGGA
The DNA here is from genome assembly GCF_027580195.1 of Bos mutus. NCBI lineage: Eukaryota > Metazoa > Chordata > Mammalia > Artiodactyla > Bovidae > Bos > Bos mutus. The sequence continues at coordinate 49,620,510 of NC_091624.1, read as the reverse complement.
GCTCCCATCACTAAACATGGAGATAGATACTTGCCAATTTTTCCTGATTACAAACAACAATGCAGTAAATCCATACTTGTATTTTTGTGTGAACATCTCTGATTACTTTTCAAGGATAAATTCCTAGAAATAATGTGTGCACATTTTACAACCTTTTGTACATGTTGCCAAATTGTCCTCCAGAAAGATCATACCAATTTAGTTTCAGAGCAGTATATGAGAGTACTCATTGCCAACATGGTATATTATTCTTTTTTGATCCTTGGCAATTGCTATTTTAATTTGCATTTCTTTGATTACTACTAAGACGGAATTTCTTTTTTACTAGGAATCGTTCTCATTTCTGTTTCTCCTTTTGTAAATTGGCTGTTAATGTTATTGGCACATATTCCTGCTGGAGTCTTTCTTACTGATTTATAAGTGTTCTTTATAAAGTAAGGATATCAACTCTTTGTCACAGTTGTTACAAGTATCCCATCATGTTTCAAGTGACATTCAATTTTGGTTTTTTATGTTATTTGATAATATTAAAAATTTTAATATTTACTATAGTCAAGTTTAGGAAGACTGTTTGTCCTCACTTTTAAGTTTACTTTGTCTTGCTCTTTCCAACCCCCAAATTTCCATAAATTCACCTTCATTTTCTTCTTTTCTTCTAATTGGCCCAGAATTTCTGCATGTGGCCTGAGATCAAACTTTTCTTTTTTCTGCCCCCATAGTCATTCAGTAATTCTCCAGCGTTTAATGAATCCATCTTTTCCTGACCCATTTAAAATGCCTATGCTAAATATTATCTTTGGAAAATAACATACTGCTTTTTGCATATAATTTCCAGTTCTATATAATATAAATATAATATAAGCCACATATGTGATTTTAAATTTTCTAGTTGTTGTTCAATCACTAAGTCATGTCCGACTCTTTGAGACCCCATGGACTACGGCACGCCAGGCTCCTTTGTCCTCCACTGTCTCCTGGAGTTTGCTCAAATTCATGTCCATTAAGCTGGTGATGCTATTAATATCTAACCATTTTATCTTCTGCTGCCCCCTTCTCCTTCTGCCTTCGGTCTTTCCCAGAATCAGGATCTTTTCCAGTGAGTCAGCTCTTCACATCAGGTGGCTGAAGTATTAGAGCTTCAGCTTTAGCATTAGTCCTTCGAGTGGATACTCAGGGTTGACTTACTTTAGGTTTGACTGGTTTGATCTCCTTGCAGTCCAAGGGACTCTCAAGAGTATTCTCCAGCACCACAATTTAAAAGCATCATTTCTTTGGTGCTCACCCTTCTTTAAGGACCAACTCTCACATTCATACATGATTACTGGAAAAGCCATAGCTTTGACTATACAGGGCTTTTTTGGCAAAATAATGTCTCTGCTTTTTAATATGCTGTCTTGGTTTGTCATAGTTTTCCTTCCAGGGAGCATGTGTCTTTTAATTTCATGGCTTCAGTCACTCTCCACAGTGATTTTGGAGCCCAAGAAAATAAAATTTTCTAGTAGCCACATTTTAAAAAGAAAAAAGAAATCAGAAAAATTAATTTTAATAGTACATTTTATTTAATGCTGTATACCCCAGACACTATCATTTGAACATGTGGCACTAGCCACTTCAAATGCAGAGGAACCACATGTGGCTAATGGCCACCTATTAAACAGTGTGCCTTTAGACTGTTTATGCATTTTTAAAATTTTGTTCCCTTGATCTAACTATCTATTCTGGAATTGGCATCTCAGTGTTTTGAATATTCTTTCTTTGATATACTTTTATGTATAGTCTTGCCTTCTTTTTCACAGTTGTCTCTATTTTTACCCATTAATTTTTGTAAGAGTCTAAAAATGCCATTGGTGTGTTTATTTGAATTTCAGTAAATCCAGAATTAATTTAGGAGACATTTGACATCTTTATAATACTGAGTCTATGTATTCATGAATAACCATCTCTTCACTCAAAGCGTTTTAGGTCCTCAGTAAAGCTTTGTCATTTTCTTCATACAGATATTTTTTATTTTATGTTAGGTTTATTTTCAAGTATTCTATATTTATTATTGCTTTTGGGAATGATATCTAATTTTCTTGACATTTTAAAAAATGGTTCTTGCTAGAATATAGCAAAGCTGTCGATCATGTATTTACATCTCTTGAGTGCCTATATTGAATTTTTATTACTTCTGGTAGTTTTTCCTCTCTTAATTTGCGTGAGTTTTTAGATAGACAACAATACTATCTGGAGCAAGAGAAAATTTGCTTTCTGTTTTCCAAGGTTACACTACTTTTATCTTCATAATTTTTCATTGAGGATGTAGTGTATAATGGTTAGAACAGAGAAACTTTCTGGATTCCAATTCTGACTCAGCCACTTATCAACTTTGTGACCTTGGGCAAATCATGTAACTTTTCCATGTTCCTGATAATGGGAATGTACTCATATTACCTCAGATATTGTGAATATTAAAATATATTAATGCATATAGAGCACTTAGGTCTTAGAACAGTGCCCAAAAGAGCACCCAATATATTATGGCTATTATTATTGTTACTATCTTTGCTTTATTCACTAAATATTCTAGTATTACTTTTAAAATGGTGATAATAGTGAATATTCTTGTCTCGTTCTTGACTGCAGTGAGAATGCTGTTTGTAAGGTATGATGTCTGTTAGAAGGACAGATATTCTCATCATTTTAAGGGATGCTCTATTTTTATTTATTCAGTGTTTAAGCCAAGATATGCATGCTGAAAAAATCAGATGTATTTTTAGAATCTGTATAAAAACGTACATGGTTTTTTCTCTTTGCTCTATTAGTGTGGCAGATTGCAGTCATAAGTTTCCTCGTGTTCATTCTGAAATGTGTCATTCATTTAAAGCCTCTTTATTGAGTACCTAGCACACATTGAGCACTGTTTTAGGCACTGTGGGCATATCAGTGGATGAAGCAATATCCCTGCCCTCAAGGAGCTTGCATTCTGGTTGGGGAGACACATGATTTTTAAAAAATATAGTTAAGCCAATAAATATATGGTATATCAGATAATGGTAAGTGTTAGGGAGAAAACTGATCTAGGGTAAGAGGAATAGAATATGCCATGGGAGGTGGGATGAGGTCAAGGACAGCTTCAAAGATAAGGTGGCATTTGAGTAAATATGTGCAGGCAGTGAGGGGCAAGTCTTAGGATGTCTGGGAAAACAGGCTTCCAGACTGAGAGAATAGCATGTGCAAAGGTCCTGACATGGGAGTGAATCTGATGGTGCTGGAACCACATCATGGAGGCCATTATGGCTGGAACAGAATGAGTGAGGGGAAGGTGGAGCAGTTTTTAGAGGGAAGGGGAGTTGATGGGCTTCTAGCCCTTACAAGACATTAGTGAGGACTTCAGCTTTTGAGTCAGTTGACAAGCTGCTGCTGCTGCTGCTGCTAAGTCTCTTCAGTCATGTCTGACTCTGTGTGACCCCATAGACGGCAGCCTGCCAGGCTCCGCCATCCCTGGGATTCTCCAGGCAAGAACACTGGAGTGGGTTGCCATTTCCTTCTCCAATGCATGAAAGTGAAAAGTGAAAGTGAAGCTGCTCAGTCGTGTGCAACTCCTAGCGACCCCATGGACTGCAGTCTACCAGGCTCCTCCGTCCATGGGATTTTCCAGGCAAGAGTACTGGAGTGGGTTGCCATTGCCTTCTCCAGTTGAGAAGCTACTAGAGAGTATTTGGGGTTTTATTTTTATTGAGAAGCAATTCACATAACATGTTGCTGCTGCTAAGTGGCCTCAGTTGTGTCCGACTCTTTGCGACCCTATGGACTATAGCCCACCAGGCTTCTCTGTCCATGGAATTCTCCAGGCAAGAATACTGGAGTGGGTTGCCATTTCCTTCCCCAGGGGAGCTTCCTGACCCAGGGATCGAACCTAGGTCTCTGACGTCTTACCTGCATTGTCAGGTGGGTTCTTTATGGCTAGTACCACCTGGGAAGCCCCTCACAAAATGAGTGAGGAGGAAATGGAGCAGTTTTTAGGGGGAGGAGAGTTGAGGGGGGATTCTGGCCCTTACAAGATATTAATGAGGATATATCACATAAGATAAAATCTACCATTTTAACCATTTTGTATTATACCAGTAAATAGTTTTGGTATATACACAGGACATTTTCCTCCCTTCAAAAAGAAATTTTATTTCCATTAGCAGTAACTCATTTACTGTAGCAGTAACTTACTCCTTCCAGCCCCTGGCAACAACAAATCTACTTTCTGTACCTATGAAAAGTGAAAGTGTTAGTCACTCAGTCCTGTCTGACTCTTTCTGACCCCCTGGACTGTAGCCCACCAGGCTCCTCTGTCCATGGAATTCTTCAGGCAACAATACTGGAGTGGGTTGCTATTTCTCTATTTCCTTCCCAGAGAATCTTCCCGACCAAGGGACTGAACCCAGGTCTCCTGCATTGCAGGCAGACTCTTTACCAAATGAGCCATCAGGGAAGCCAAAATACTGGTTTGTATCTATGGATTTGCCTATAATAGATTTTTCATATAAATGGAACCATGAGGATGTGAGGTAGGGGAAATAGGTAAAAGTGACCTAAAGGTATAAACTTCCAATTATAAGATAAATGAGTTCTGGGGATGTAATATACAGCATGGTAGCTGTAGTTAACAATAATGTTTTGTATATTTGAAAGTTACTAAAGAGAATAGGGCTTCCCTGGTGGCTCAGTGGTAAAAAAAAAAAAAACCTGTCCACCAATGCAGGAGATGTGGGTTCAATCCCTGGGTCGGGAAGATCCACTAGAAAAGGAAATGGCAACCCACTCCAGTATTCTTGCCTAGGAAATCCCATGGACAGAGGAACCTGGTGGGCTACAGTGCATGGGGTCACAGAAGAGTCAGACATGACTTAACGACTCAACAACAACAAAGAGAATTCAGTTCAGTTCAGTCACTCAGTCATGTCCGACTCTTTGCAACCCCATGAACTGCAGCACTCCAGGCCTCCCTGTCCATCACCAACTCCCGGAGGCCACCCAAACCCATGTCCATTGAGTCGATGATGCCATCCAACCATCTCATCCTCTGTTGTCCCCTTCTCCTCCCGCCCTCAATCTTTCCCAGCATCAGGGTCTTTTCAAATGAGTCAGCTCTTCGCATCAGATGGCCAAAGTATTGGAGTTTCAGCTTCAACATCAGTCCTTCCAATGAACACCCAGGACTGATCTCCTTTAGCATGGACTGGTTGGATCTCCTTGCAGTCCAAGGGACTCTCAAAAGTCTTCTCCAACACCACGGTTCAAAAGCATCAATTCTTCGGTGCTCATCTTTCCTTATAGTCCAACTCTCAACAAAGAGAATAGACCTTAAAAATTCTCATCACACAAAAAAATTAACTGTGTGACATGATGGATATTAAGAAGAGTGTCAAGAATACACAAAAGAACTATACAAAAAAGATCTTCATGACCCAGATAACCACAATGGTGTGGTCACTCACCTAGAGCCAGACATCTTGGAGTGTGAAGTTAAGTGGGCCTTAAGAAACATCACTACGGACAAAGCTAGTGGAGGTGATGGAATTCCAGCTGAGCTATTTCAAATCCTAAAAGATGATGCTGTGAAAGTGCTGCACTCAAAATGCTAGCAAATTTTGAAAACTCAGCAGTGGCCATAGGACTGGAAAAGGTCAATTTTCATTCCAGTCCCATAGAAGGGCAATGCCAAAGAATTTTCAAACTACTGCACAATTGCATTCATCTCACACGCTAGTAAAGTAAAGCTCAAAATTCTCCAAGTCAGGCTTCAGGAATACTTGAACTGTGAACTTCCAGATGTTCAAGCTGGTTTTAGAAAAGGCAGAAGAACCAGAGATCACATTGCCAACATCCGCTGGATCATGGAAAAAGCAAGAGAGTCCCAGAAAAACATCTATTTCTGCTTTATTGACTATGCCAAAGCCTTTGACTGTGTGGATCACAATAAACTGGAAAATTCTGAAAGAGATGGGAATACCAGACCACCTGACCTGCCTCTTGAGAAACGTGCATGCAGGTCAGGAAGCAACAGTTAGAGTTGGACATGGAACAACAGACTGGTTCCAAATAGGAAAAGGAGTACATCAAGGCTGTATATTGTCACCCTTATTTAACTTATATGCAGAGTACATCATGAGAAACCTAGGCTGGATGAAGCACAAGCTGGAATCAAGATTGCCGAGAGAAATATCAATAACCTCAGATATTCAGATGACACCACCCTTATGGCAGAAAGCAAAGAGGAACTAAAGAGTCTCTTGATGAAGGTAAAAGAGGAATGAAAAAGCTGGCTTAAAACTCAACGTTCAAAAAAATGAAGATCATGGCATCCAGTCCCATCACTTCATGGCCAATAGATGGAGGTACAATGGAAACAGTGACAGACTTTATTTTCTTGGGCTCTAAAATCACTGCAGATGATGACTGCTGCTATGAAATTAAAAGACGCCTACTCCTTGGAAGAAAAGCTATGACCAAACTAGACATCATATTAAAAAAGCAGAGACATTAAGTGCCAACAAAGGTCCATCTAGTCAAAGCTATGGTTTTTCCAGTAGTCATGTATGGATTTAAGAGTTGGATCATAAAGAAAGCTGAGTGCTGAAGAATTGGTGCTTTTAAACTGTGGTGGTGGAGAAGACTCTTGAGAGTCTCTTAGACTGCAAGGAGATCCAACCAGTCAATCCTAAAGGAAATCAACCCTGAATATTCATTGGAAGAACTGATGCTGAAGTTGAAGCTCCAATACTTTGGCTACCTGATGCGAAAAGCCAACTCATTTGAAAAGACCCTGATGCTGGGAAAGATCGAAGGCTGTAGGAGAAGAGAATGACAGAGGACGAGATGGTTGGATGACATCACCGACTCGATAGACATAAGTTTGAGCAAGCTCTGGGAGAACAGGGAAGAACAGTTGAAAAGCAGGGAATGCTGGCATGCTGCAGTCCATGGGGTCACAAAGAGTTGGACATAACAGAGCAACAGAACAACAACAGCAATGATGGATACTAGCTTACTTTGATATTCAGGCTTCCCAGGTTGTGGAGTGTTAAAGAATCCTCTTGCCAATGCAGGTGATACAAGAGTTGAGGGTCTAGTCCCTGGATTGGGAAGATCCCCTAGATTAGGAAATGGCAACCCACTCCAGTATTCTTGCCTGAGAAGTTCCATGGACAAAGGAGCCTAGTGGGCTCCTATGTATGGGTCTAGGTATGGGTTGCAAAGAGTTGGACATGACTGAGCACACACACACTGTGATAGTCATCATACAATATATACATATATGAAGTTATTATATTATATGCCTTAAATTTATATTATATGGTATGTCAAGTGTGTGTCAATAAAACTAAGAAAAAAGAGGACCATAAAATACATGGCATTTTGTGTCTGGCTTTTTTGTATATCTTCTTTGAATAAATGCCTATTCAAATCCTTTGTCTAGTTTTTAACTGGATTATTGTCTTTTTGCTATTGAACGTTAGTTCTTTATATATTCTGGATACCAGACCTTTATCAGATGTTTAATTTGCAAATATTTTCTCCTATTCTGTGGGTTGTCATTGTACTTTCTTAATGGCATCCTTTGCACAAAAACCTTTAATTTGGTGAAGTCTAGTTTATTTGTTTGGTTTTTTTGGTTGCTGTTATTTGTGCTTTTGGTGTCATATTTAAGAAGCCATTGTTTAATACAAGATCATGAAGACTTAAACCTATGCTTCCTGTTAAGAGTTTTATAGTTTTAGCTCTTTCATTTAGATCTTTTTGCATTTTGAGTTCATTTTTATATACAGTGTGAGGTAAGGGTCTTTGGTATGAAGCCGTCCAGTTGTCCAAGCACCATCTGTTGAAAAGACTGTTATTTCTCCATTAAATGGTCTTGGCATCCTTGTTGAAAATTAGTTGACCATAGTGGCATGGATTTATTTCTGGACCACTTTAGAACTTGTTTTAGAAAAGAAGGGGATGATCTGATTTACATTTTAAAAGGATCACCCTGGCTGCTGAATATAAGGTGGTAGCTTGGAACTAGATAATGAAAACCAACTGGATCCTGGATATTTCTTTTACAGTAGAGCTGGCAAAGTAGATTTCTTGATGGAATATATGCGCAATGTGAAAAATAATGAGTCATCAAGGACAGCATCCAAATTTTTGATCTGAGCAACTGGGAAGGAATAAGTTACTACTTATTAACTTGAAGAAGGATGCAGAGGAGCAAATTTTAGAGAAGGAAATCAACAGGTAGTTTAGATATGCTTATTGGATATTCAGAAAGAGATGTTGACTAGGCAGCAACATAAGTGGATCTGGAATTCACATTTACATTAAACCCTATTGACATTTCTAAAATAGACTTTTCTTTGTTATGCTGAATTATTCTTTAATCAATTTAATTATCTAGTTTTTTTCTGTAAACACATGATAATAGTTATATTTTACTCGGTATTACAGCATGAATCATAAAGCTTTCCATATTTTTTTAGATGCTATGGAACAGTTTATAGAATATACAGATTAGCTGCTCTTTGAAAATCAAACAGTGGGTCTGTGAAACCATTCAGGATTTTTTGTCCCCCATCCCACCTTGTTGCAAGTTATCTTTTTGGCTTCTTCATGCTTCTTGATCACTTTAGATTTATGTTTTTTGTGTGAATTTTGGAACTTACATTTTCCAGAAAATAGTAAATTTGTTTGAGATTTTCAAATTTATTAGTATGTATTTCAGTACAATTTAATATTTTTTTCTGTCTTTTGTCATATGCTTTCTCATTACAGATGTTTCCCCACTTTTTTCTTGATTAAGCCAGCTGGTTTGCTTCTTTACTGATGCAGCTGGTATTAACATCTTAAATTCAGCATGCAAAAAATGGTCACATTTGTAATTTTTCCAAATTAAATTAAAACCTGCATCAAGCACTCCACCTGCCAGATTTACTGGGATCAGCCTCTCTCTTTCTCAGTGTCACCCTCCTCCAAAATAGCCAGTGACCCAGCTGGGAGAGGCTCTTTTGCAGCCACTTAGTGGTGCTGTTGATACTGGTTGAACTGGTTATCTCCACTGACGGAGGTCCCTAGACAGGCTTCTGGGCATCCTCAAGCTCCTCTCTAGGTTCCTTGTGGAGCCACTCCCAGGATGCAGGAGAGGTGATTTGGTCATTTTCCTCCTGTGGATCCAGAACCTCTATTGGCTTCTTCTACCCTGATATCCATACTCCTCAAGAATCAGAAAGATTTCTTTTACAGCCCTACCCCTAAAGAGTCGTATTCCATTTTGCTCATCCTCTTTAAAATGGACACTGGCTGCTTCTGGAGGTCTACTTGCTTCCCCTTTAAAGATTTATTCCCCTCCCCAGAGATAAACAGGTTTTCCAGACATTTCCTTTGCCGAAGAACATAAAACAAAAACACAAGTAAAATTTTCAGTTTAAAAACATCCTGTTATCTTTTTTTTTTTTTTTTAACACAAAGAACCAGCACTTGGGTTTTTATTGGCTTTGATTCTATTTGCCTGCTTTCTAATTTATTTTCTTCTGTTTTTATCTTTATTAATACCATCCTTCTTCGTTTATGTTTGTTTTGCCATTCTTTTTCTACTTGATTTGCATATTTATTTTTTACTCTTTGTTAGTTGCTATCAAGTGTATTTAAGCCAATACATTTGCCTTTGATTACAACTTTAGCCAAATCCTATATTTTTAGCTAAATACTATAGCATCCTCATCGTAATAAGACTATTCTATAATTGCATTTTCAGTTTAAAATGTTAGGCATCTACTTCTGTAAGTACTAATATGAAAATACAATATCTGTCTTAGCTATAGAAATTAGCACATTTGTTTACTGTGCATCCCTCACCATCTCTAATTTTGAATTGTTATAGTTTGAGTTTTTATTTGACTTTATTTTTTTATTGAAGTATAGTTGATTTACAGTGTTGTGTTAGTTTCTGGTATACAGCAAAGTGATTCAGTTATATTTTTTTTCCTCTTTTTCATACGTTATGGTGTATTACAGGATATTAATATAGTTCCCTGTGCTATACAATAGGACTTTGTTGTTCATCCATTCTATATGTAATAGTTTGCATCTGCTAATCCCAAACTCCCAATCTAACCTCCCCCTTCCTTGGCAGCCACAAGTCTGTTGTCTATTTTGACTTTATTCTTTTTGTTGTTGTTGTTCAATCACTAAGTTGTGTCCAACTCTTTGTGGCCCCATGGACTATAGCATGCCAGGCTCTTCTATCCTCCACTATCTCCCAGGGTTTGCTCAAATTCATGTATATGAGTCAGTGATGCTATCTGTCCATCTCATCCTCCACCGCCCCTTTCTCCTTTTGCCTTCAATCTTTCCCAGCAGCAGGGTCTTTTCCAATGAGTCGAGTTTTCGCATCGGGTGGGCAAAGTATTGGAGCTTATGGATATTCCTTATCAATAATTATTTAAAATACTGATTTTATTTGAAAACTGTACTACAATAACTGTGATTTTAAGACTTAGATCCATATTTATATGGCTTCAATTTTTATTGACATATCTTTCATGAGTTTTGTCTTGGTTTATCTCTCCGTGGCATGAATATATCTTTGAATAATATTTTTTAGGAAGCATATTCTATCTGCTGATAGACTATCTACACCATAGACTGTGGTCTGTGCTGTTGCATAGACCACAGTCTGTCTCTGTTGCTTCTCCTATGAAGTGTAGATTTCTATGATCATAATACTTTTCCTCAAACCTCTGTAGACATTACATCAATGTTGTAATGAAGTCTGATGTAATCTGATTGATCTCTTTGTCAATAAGTTTTTTTTTTTCCCCTGTGCTAGATGTTTATTGGGTTCTTTCTTCATCTTTGGAATTAAAAAAGAAAGTATGGCTCATGTCAGATGTTTGTCTATTTTGTTTAAAATAAGATTACCATTTTTAATTTGAAGAATGAGTGTTCATATTGCAGAAGTTTTCTTCTAGTATGTCTTTAATTATATCAGGCTTTTTTGTTCTGGTATCTTTTTTAGAAATATCAGTAATTTAGGAGTGTGTCTCTGTTGTTTGTTCTCCACATTATTATTTTCTCTCTGGCTATTTTTGTCTTAGTCCTTGTTCTGTATATTCTGAGAAAACATCTCATCATTGTATTCCACAACATCAATTGGTTTCCTACAGTTAAATTCTGTTGTTTACTGCTTCTAATGCCTCTCAGAATTCTCAGAAAGTTATTCATTTCCTGTCATTATCATCTTCTACCAGCTTTCCTTCGGTTTCAGCCTCTTCTATTGCATATGCTATTTCTTACATCTTAGAGGCCAGGTTTTCCTTACCTTCCTTGAAGTACAAAACAGACCATACAGTTTACTTCTGGTTCCTGTGGTGAATCTTTTTAGAGGTGATGTTCCTCCTCTGTGTGCATTCCTTGCTTGTCTCCTTTATGTTCTAGAGGATTTTCATAGGTTCCATGTGCACTTTAGGTCATCCCTGACCTGGTTATTTGTTCACATCTCCTGGGACCCCCTCATTACTTTATCTGGATGCTTTACCTCAGACATTAATCTGGAAGACTAGGTGATGGAAGTTCACATTACCAACTAGGGACACGCAGCCTGAGGGGTCGGGGGTCATTTTGTGCTGTGCATATTTCTTCTCTATTTTTTTGGCAGAGCTGTTTCCAACATGTCCTGTCTTATCCCTTCTGGTCTCTTCCTTGTTCTTCCATTCTCTGTGTCTGGGAGAACCAGGCTTGAGTAGGCTTTGTTTGTCCTAGATCAAATGGTCCAGCCACTCCTAAAGACTGCTGGCTGTGAGAGGTGGGCTCCCTGTGTGGCCTCTGCACGCCTCCTGTGGCCCAGCCTCTTCTCTAGCACTCATTCACTAGCCATCGAAGGCTGTGAAATGGGTCCTGTGGGCACGTCCGCCCTCCTTGCAGCACCATGCTGCTTTCTCAGGAAGGAGAGCTGTGAGTCAGCCTTCAATCTGGCTCCACTGGCACTCTACCCAGCAGAAATTCCTCAAAGTTGGTGGCATACTGATGGCATTCTTTCCTATTTTCCCATGCTGAAGCAGATCTCCCTTATTTTTATACTCCCTTGGTCCTTTCTGTCACTTGCAGAAGGAGGTAGCTTAGGTGGGAGTTGGACATCTGTGCTCAGCTTTACCATCTTTCTCAAAAGTTTCACAGTTAACACTGTTACCCATACTTTGTACTTTGGAATACAGATATATGACAGATCCTGAGCATTTCCTTTTCTGTGGCCCCCTTTGAAAATTCCTTATATATGCTGGCCTCATCATATCTGGTTTTATATTTCTTCTGAACACTTTTCCTCTCCCTCTCAAATTTCAATTTAGCATCGTCTTGATCAGATGGATAAATGCTCCCAAAAAACATGGTGTTCCAGTTTTACGGTGGTGAGTACCAGCCCTTTCCAGGGGCTCATCTTCTGGCTTCATAAGCCATAGCCTGGGCTCCAGCAATATTGATGGTGTTTCCCACATCCTCCTTTCTGTGCCAAAGTTATGACCTTCAAATGGAAACAGAGAAGGAAACGTCCTCCTGCCCCCAAGTCCTCAGTCTCCTTTATAAGCCTTGTGTTGCACTAGAGCCATTTCGGATTCCTTCTGGCACCCTCTCGTGTGAATCAGCAGACGTGGGCAGCAGGTGGTGGGGAGAGGGTGGCAGAGGCCCCCATTGCTGCTTGGCCAGCAGCCCCAGGAAGACAGCACATCACACCACTTGCCATATCAAGTTTGGGAACAGCTGCCTGCAGACCCTTGTCAGGGAGCCACCAAGCGCCACACATATGCTCCTTCCGGGGACAGTGCAGAGATTCCTCCCACCGTGTGTGCCTGTGAATTCCCTTTAGGGTTTTGTGGGGTGTGGAATAACATTCTCCTGAAGAAAGCCCAAAGTACCCATGCTTCGTGAGAAGATGCACCCATCAGGCTTTAGCTCCAGTGGCACCAGTAGCTCTTTCCTCCCTTCTCCCAACCTCAGTGTCACCACTGATACTGATCACTGCCATTGGCTGAACCAGCCATGGTAGATGCAGCATGTCATCAGTTTATTCTAATCTGTGTAACAATCTTAAAATAAGCTGTGGTTATGCCCCTTTTATGGGTGAGGAAAGTGCTTTAAGAATTCCCTTGTTGGCCCGAGGTGGCCCAGTACGAGGCATAGCCAAGCACTTCCAGTCTGCAGCCAGCTAGCTCCTGTTTGTACTCTTTCCTCTCTCCCACTACCTTCCCAGAGGGGAAAATAGAACCACAGGCCCTTGTTGTGGTTTCAGAGCTGGGGTCTCCTACTGTGGGCCAGTGGGCCAAATCCAGCCCCCTGCCTTATAAATAAAGTTTTATTGGACATAGCCATGACCATTCATGTTCTTGTTGTCTATGGTTGCTTTCGCAGTGTAAAGGCAGAGTTGAGTCATTGTGACAGAGACCATATGGCCAGTAAAGCCTAAAATATGTATTATCTGGCCCTTTCCAGAAAACTTTTGCTGACCATGGTTTACATCAAGTCTGTGGAAAGAGATAGACTGGGAGTTGAATCAGATGCTCCTTACTTCCCAGCTGTGTGACCTTGGGCAACTGACTTAACATCTCTGAACCTCAGTTTACTTACCCGTGAACTAGTCATAACAATACTTTTGGGCTTATTCCAACGGTCAAGAGGAGTGAGATGACATGTGTGAGGGACTCTGCATGTGACAGGCACTCAGTAAATATGAGCCGTCATCGTTATCTCTCTCACCTGCCGCAGATGTGCAGCCTTCTCCACTTTCGCTCCGCAGCTTCCTTTCCAGAGCATGCTGACACAGCTGCTTGAGAATCCTTCATCTTCTCTCATACCCCACAGCACAAACGAAGCACAGATGCTTCCTGAGCCTTCTCCTCAGAATCCTGGGCAGCAGGCATAAGTGACGCTCACCTCAGGCAGATGAATGGGTGTTCTGTTGGTCTCATTCATTCAGTCAGTCAGTGGTGACTGAGCCGGACCCATATGTGAAGCCTGACAGGGCCTCAGCAGGCTGCACATCCTGTAGGAGCTCTCAGGCTAGGGGCAGTGTGTGTTAGTGTTAGTCACTCAGTCGTGTCCGACTCTTTGTGACTCCATGGACTATAGCCTGCTGGGCTTCTCTGTCCGTGGGGGTCTCCAGGCAAGAATACTGGAGTGGATTGCCATTTCCTACTCCAGGGGATCTTCCTGACCCAGCATTCACACCCAGGTCTTCTGCACAGGTTAATAGCCACGACAATAGCCGTAACCACGGTGCATCCAGATTCTGGTCCCCTTTGGAAAATTCCCCTTGCACTCTGCAGAGTAGATACCTGTTCCTCAGCATCTGCATGCTGCTCCCAGGAAGATACATTATAGAAACTGCTTAGCTTAGCACACCTTCAAGCCCCACTCTGGGCTCTTGGCCTGCTCAGCTCTTTGATGCATTGTCCACCCCAGGACGTGGTTGGCTCACCTGACCTGCCACCTCCCTCCTGGGACACATACTCAGCACCTCTCTGGGCTGGGGCTGTCTCCCTGGGCTCTGGGCCAGGCAAGGGCAGACTGTCTTTCCCGACCTTGGAGGAGCTGTTGACAGCTTAGCTCCTCTCCATCAGTCCATGAGGCTGTGGCATTCTCCCCTAGCCACCTCACTAAAGCCAAGGACATATTGTGATATGTGCTGTTATGGGGGTGTGGGTGACCTGAGGAACTTCCCAGTTCCTCCAGAACTGGGCCAAGAAAATGTAGGCCTTGGAGGGAGGAGCTGAGAATGCAGGCATTCAGAAGGATGAGCACAGCTCATTGGAAAATCCAGAAGGACTTCACGGGGGAGAGGCTATTTGAAATGGGGCTCAAATAGTGAAGAAGTACTTTGAACAGGACCAGGGGAGTCAACCACCGACTAGCAACAGTGGGAGTCAGACCACCCATGTGCCCTGGAGAATGCGGGGAAGGAGCAGCCTTACTGGGGCTGGGAGGAGGGGCTGCTTGACAAGGGCTGTAACTAAGCCAGGGAGCAGGTAGGGAGAGATACTGTGAGCTCTTTCTCCTCCCACCCTCTGACCCCTGCCACGGCCTCCCATTGGCACTTTGATCCCTGCCAGGACCTCCCATTAGCCCTCTGACTCCTGCCAGGACCTCCTATTGACCAAGCCTACCTGGAAGTCACAGGACGAGGGAGTGCAAGTCCTGCCATATGTAAAAGTCAAATTCCAGAAATGCAGTAGCAGAGAGCAGGCTGGAAAGTGTGGGTGAGGGCAACGAATACAAGATACTATACTAGTTGGCTTAGTATATTGGGAATATGGATAATTGTATCACTTTTTCCCTTTTCTCAGACTTTGGGTGAAGTTTAGAAATTATTTGGATAAGCTTAAAGTCTGAGTCAAAAGGTTGCAACTTGTCTGAGCTGGTACGAGGCCTTGCACAGAAGTACCCTTAAGCAAGCAGCTGTCCCTGAGTTCTCAGCGTAAGAGGTGTCATTGTTTAAAAACAGAGAACAAACCACTGGCTTAAGCTGAGCCAAGGTGAACGTGGGTGAGCCTGGCCTCAGTCAGGTTCCCTTAGGAACCTGAGAGTTGTGGAACGTTTATTGGGGAATGCTCAGAGGAGGGAATGAGGTGGAAGAAAAAGTTGACACAAAATGCAGTGGTAATAGAGGCCTGAGCCAAGCCTGTGGGGAGGGAGCACTGTGGAGCTGGGCTGGCCCCTCAGAGTGGCCCAAATCGAGGCAAGAGGCTGGACTGGCCATTGGGTACAGGCTGCCCTGGGGAAAGGGGTGTGACCTTAGACAAGGCTACCCCCTTTAGTCAAGGGCAAATCCCAGGGAGATACACAGATGTGAATTGTCAGTAGCCAACAATATGTGAGTTGTCAGAAACTGGGAGAATGGAAGTTTCCAGGAGTACACTGTAGTATCCATCACAGGGCCCTCGGGAAAAGGGGAGTTTAGGCTAAGTTCAGTTCAGTTAAGTCACTCAGTCGTGTCCTACACTTTGCGACCCCATGGACTGAAGCACGCTAGGCCTCCCTGACCATCACCAACTCCCAGAATCTACCCAAACTCATGTCCATTTAGTTGGTGATGCCATCCAACCATCTCATCCTCTGTCATCCCCTTCTCCTCCCACCTTCAATCTTTCCCAGCATCAGGGTCTTTTCCAATGAGTCAGCTCTTCGCATCAGGTGGCCAAAGTATTGGAGTTTCAGCTTCAACATCAGTCCTTCCAATGAACACTCAGGACTGATCTCCTTTAGGATGGACTGGTCGGATCTCCTTGCAGTCTCAAGAGTCTTCTTCAACACCACAGTTCAAAAGCATCAGTTCTTCAGCACTCAGCTTTCTTTATAGTCCAACTCTCACATTCATACGTGACTACTTGAAAAACCATAGCCTTAACTAGATGGACCTTTGTGGGCAAAGTAATGTCTCTGCTTTTTATTATGCTGTCTAGATTGGTCATAACTTTCCTGCCAAGGAGTAAGCATCTTTTAATTTCTGGCTGCAGTCACAATCTGCAGTGATTTTGGAGCCCCCCAAAATAAAATCTGCCACTGTTTCCACTGTTTCCCCATCTATTTGCCATGAAGTGATGGCCCCAGATGCCATGATCTTAGTTTTCTGAATGTTGAGCTTTAAACCAACTTTTTCACTCTCCTCTTTCACTTTCATCAAGAGGCTCTTTAGTTCTTCTTCCCTTTCTGCCATAAGGGTGGTGTCATCTGAATATCTGAATTTATTGATATTCCTCCTGGAAATCTTGATTCCAGCTTGTGCTTCACCCAGCCCAGCTTTCTCATGATGTACTCTGCATATAAGTTAAATAATCAGGGTGACAATATACAGCCTTGATGTACTCCTTTTCCTGTTTGGAACCAGTCTGTTGTTCCATGTCCAACTCTAACTATTGCTTCCTGACCTGCATACACGTTTCTCAAGAGGCAGGTCAGATGGTCTGGTATTCCCATGTCTTTCAGAATTTTCCATTTTATTGTGATCCACACAGTCAAAGGCTTTGGCATAGTCAATAAAGCAGAAATAGATGTTTTTCTGGAACTCTCTTGCTTTTTCCATGATCCAGCGGATGTTGGCAATGTGATCTCTGGTTCTTCTGCCTTTTCTAAAACCAGCTTGAACATCTGGAAGTTCACAGTTCACATATTTCTGAAGCCTGACTTGGAGAATTTTGAGCATTACTTTACTAGTGTGTGAGGTGAGTGCAGTTGTGTGGTAATTTGAACATTCGTTGGCATTGCCTTTCTTTGGGATTGCAAAGAAAACGGACTTTTTCCAGTCCTGTGACCACTGCTGAGTTTTCCAAATTTGCTGGCATATAGAGTGCAGCACTTCACAGCATCATCTTTTAGGATTTGCAATAGCTCAACTGGAATTCCATCACCTCCACTAGCTTTGTTCATAGTGATGCTTCCTAAGGCCCACTTGACGCCACTTTCCAGGATGTCTGGCTGTAGTTGAGTGATCACACCATCGTGATTATCTGGATCATGAAGATCTTTTTTCTATAGTTCTTCTGTGTATTCTTGCCACCTCTTCTTAGTATCTTCTGCTTCTGTTTAGGCTAAAGGACCAGTCAAACCAGGGCAGCTGAAAGGGCATAATTCAGCCAGTGGTCCCCAATCTGGCTGTGTAACCAAGACCCCAGGGCACTCTATACAAACAGGATCCTGGCCTCCCTCTTGCTCCTGTCATACCACTCTCTTGGGTGGGCCCCAGGAGTCTGTATTTCTGCAGAGCTCCCAGGGAACATGATACACAGCAGACTTGGGAGCCACTGCTCATAAATCTCTGAACCCAAGGGTCGTTGATGTCAGGGAGATTTCCACTTTTGTGTGGTCTCTTTGCTGGGCCCTGCACTGGGTGCTGGACACCAAGGAACAGGGCCCAGCAGTGCCCTCGAGCAGCATTTGTATTATAGGGATTTGGGAAAGGGTCCTGAAGGCTACAGGTGGTGGCTTTTTGCAGCGTTACTGCTCTGTTGCTGCTGTTAACAATAGGGCTACAGGCAACATTTGGGAGGCAAGAAACTGTTTGAGTCCATTTCTGCCCCAGGACAGCTGTGTGATTTGGGGCATGTCCCAGCCCCTCTCAGGACCTCAGTCTCTTCCACTGTCCAGTGAGGGCTGGTGGGTTGGTGAACAGCCAGGCCCATTGTGAGCTCGGCCCCTGCCTCAGAGGGGTGGGGAGTGACCTGAGGGCGGCGGCAGCACCAGAAGGCCTCCTTTGTCGTGACCTTGGGGCCAGGAGCAAAAGTGCACCTTGGGCATCCGCCCATCTCCTGATCATTTTCACCTTCTGGTTGAAATGATCGCCCCCTGGATATGCCCAGCTCTGCCCTCTTCTCTCTCCCGAATATTCGGGTCATGATATGTGTCCCACATGGGCACATGAAGAGGCTCCAACACAGTTCCAACCCTCCAGGCCTCCCAGTCTTGGGGAAGACACTCAAGTAACCAAGCTGCTGTCACTGTGGGTCACAGCAGTGTGGGTCAGTGGTGCCCCCTAGCCCGCTCCTCTCTTCTCCCTCCACCCAACCCTCCTGGAAACACGAGTTTGAATCTCAGCCCTCTGGCTTACTAATCGTAAGGCCTTGGGTGAGTCACATAACCTTTCAGGTCCATTATCTGTAAAATGAGCACAATGATGACATCTGCTTCCTAAGATTGCTGAGAGGATGAAATTCACTCCAGGATTATCCTGCTGTGCCCTCTACAGCCTGCTTGCTCCCTGAGGGCTTACAGTGAGGGGTGGGAGAAGGGGGCTGAGAAAGAGTCGGGGGAAGAGAGGCAGGCTCTGGGGAGCCATTGACCCCTATGCCGTCACTTCCTTCCTTGACCTGCCCCCCAGATCTGAAGTCCTGGAGGAAGAAGAGAGTCCAGGTAGGCTAAGAAGGAGGGCTTCAAATGCTAGGCTGTAGGATGTCCAAGCAGAACACTGGAGTGGAGGTCTAAGAACCCACCTTGGAATATAGAACTGGTGAGAAAGCTGTGCATTAAAAGGGCAGTGAGGCCCCAGGGTCTGAGAGGAGTCCTTTAAGCTCTGCCATGAAGTGAGCAGGTGGGCCTCAGATCCAGTTGCTTCTCCAGCTTATGGAGCTGCATTAGGTGGTCTTGTTCCTGCAGGGGTGAACATGTGCCTCCTGGGCTGCCCTCAGCAAGTGTCGCACTCAAGTAGGGCACAGACTCGAGAATCCCAGACGTTCCTTGGGGATCCAGCCGTCTTTCCTGCCTGTCCGTCTGATGCCTGAATCCCTTCTCTAGCAACCCCACCTCTGCTTGCACAGCTGCAGTGGTGGGGAGCTCACTCCAGTGTGGGGGAGGCCTTCCCATCCCTAGCTTGCTCTCTTGTTAGAAAGTTCTGCCTCTGCAGGAGCTGAAACCTATTTCCTGGTGGCTTCCCCACTGGTGCTGACCCTTCCCCTGGCTCCCAGATGCCATGCTACTCTCCTAGCGTTGGTGACAGCTCCTTGGGATGGGCAGGGGGGATGTCTCACAGGCCTGGACCTCCTGTCCCCCTGGCTCCCTCCTGTCCCTTCAGCCACTCCTCCAGTGACAGGGAGCGGGCATGGGGCTCAAGAAACCAGAGAAGGACTCTGTGTTCCGCATTCCTTAGTGCTCACAGGTGTGAGTTCTCTAATATTGCTGCTCTATTTTGGTGTCAGAGGTGCACTTCGCATCTTGTTGATTTCCTATAGAGGTTTGTGTTCATCATCTTAACTGGATAATATTCCTGTTTTATTAATATCCAAATGTTTCTGTAAATATTGGTTTGGTCCCAGGAGACCGCTGCAATTAAAGCCATAGGCACTTTGTCACAGGGAAGCAACGCGGTTCTGAAGGCTAATTTCATTTCCAACAAGTCGGTGCGGCCTGACTTCAGGGACCGCCAGCAGAGTGGTGAGTTCCTTGGGGCTGCTGGCAGAGGGAAGACTCCTGGCTGGGGAGTCCAGAATAGGAGGTCATGCCTTATGTGAGAAGGGGGCCTGGGCCTGGTCCCCCTTCCTCAGGCAGCCCTGGTCTCGGCCCTGGGGATCTCAAGATGGAGGGTGTGTAGACTTTCAGAACAGCCTCTGTTTAGCCAGGGAGGGTGGCCTTAAGCACAGGACTCCGGAGTTTAGTGGGGGTGGCGGTGGGTGGGGTGGTCACCACTATCTGGGAAATGAGGGACAGTCTCCTGTACTCAGGGGTGATTGAGGATGTGTAGGATTTCAGATTTCCTATTCAAATCATCACGAACTTTGTGGCTTAAAATAGCACATCTACTATCTTATGGTACTAGAGCTCAGAAGTTGAAAATCGCTCTCTCTCAGCCAAAATCAAGGTGTCAGCAGCACTGGTTCCTCCTGGCAACTCTGGGAGAATCTGTTTCCTTGCCTTTTCCAGCTTCTGGAAACCTTCTTTCTTTGGCTCTCAGCCCCATCCTTCATCTTCAAAGCCAGCAGGTGGACTCATTGGACAACCGACAGCAGGGAGCTGTCGGAAGGGCTGATGTATCTGGGCAGAGCTCAGGTCACAGGTCCCCTCAACCCTGTGCCTGAGTAATGGGAGGACAGGAACTGTCCCAGGGGACACTATCTGCCCTCAGATCCCATGAGTCCCCACAAGGGGTGCCCACAGAGACCACAGTCCCGTCCCCAGGCCTGGTCCTCACATCAGCAGGCTGTGTCTTCAGGCAGAGGCATGCAGCCCAGCCCCTGGGCATTTGTCGCAGCCCTGCATGATCATCTCAAGATGTAGCATAAACTCACCCGGGCTCAGGATATCTACACAGTAGACTAGATGGACGCTGTTCATTTACTCATTCTCTCATTCGTCTCACAGCTTTGAGCACCAACTGCATGCAGAGCATGGTGCTGGACCCTGGAAACAAAACAAAGCACCACCCCTCCCTACTTTGCAGCACTGCCGTGTTAGTTGGGGAAGGGATGTGACAGCCTTGGTGCTTGTGGTCAGCTCTGCAAACCAGCACAAAGTCAGTGATCTGAACTCCTGAGCCCTCCATCTAGGCTCATGAGGCTGGTGGCCCCTACAGAGACCCCCATGTCTCATAACACTGCTGCCCATGGTCTGCTGCCTGCTTTCCTGCTCTTGGTAACTCTGGGGAAGTGAGAAAAACCATATTTGGGGGGAACAGATAAGTGGCCATTGAATAAAGGGAAACCAGGTTTCCTTTAGGAAACCTCAGCCTGTGATGTGAGAGTGTAAACAGAATGAGAAACCTGGGCTTAATCATGGGAGTGTGGTTTGAACCAGCGAGTCACCAGATCTCAGGAGGCCCCAGGGTGTTAGTTTCCTGGGGCTTCTGTAATGAGTCACCACAAACTGAACGGCTGAAAGCAGGAGACATTCATTCTCTTATAGTCCTGGAGGCCAGAGTTCTGAAATCAAGGGGTCAGTGAGGCCATGCTCTCCCTGAAGGCTCTGGGAGAGAACCCTTGCTTACCTCTTCCAGCTTCTGGTGGGCCCAGGCGCTCCTCAGCTTGTAGTTTCATCGCTCCTGTCCCTCCCTTTGTCTTTACATCACCTTCTCCCTTATGCCTCTGCCCAAGTCTCCCTCTGCCTTTCTCGTATAAGGACACTTATCATTGGAGTTAGGGCCCATCCAGGTAATCCAGGATGATCCTTGAATTAATTACATCTACAGAGACCCTTTTTCTAAGTAAGGTCACTTGCATAGGTTCTGATGATTAGGATAGGACACACCTTTTGGACCATCACCATCCAACCCACTGGCTCTGCAGTGTGAACGTGCAAATGTCATGTGTGTATCATGCTAGTATCACATATGTGCAGTAGATCCCATACATGTTCACTTATGTACTTGCCCTTTTTAACAAGTTTCAGTTATACTTAACTTCAGCTATAGGTTATTAAGAGCTAATAGAAATCTGAAAATTAGATGGCTCCATTTTTCAAAAGGAACAGTTTCTTCAGTAAGTGTTCATCAGTTTTAGAAAGGTAGAAATACAATCACATGGATAACTTCTCTGGGACTGTAAGTACATGCCTCAAATCTTTGAAAAACTTCAGAGCTGCAGAGGGCTGCTTTAGCAACTGTAAAATTCAAAAAGGCAAAGAGTTGGGGGATGGCGCAGGTAAGGTTTTGAAACTTACTCTTCTAGAACCACAAACATCGGGTGAAAGAAACATCCCCTCTTCAGCATCCTGACGAGCTTCTACTTGCACACCTCTGATGACAGGGCGCTCACTATATACCAAAGTTGCCTATTCCACCGTTCGAAAGTTCATTTGGCTTTAATACAAAATCTGCTTTCCTGACTCATCCATTGGGCCCATCTCCAACACAGGGGTGCCCTCTGTTCCACGTGACAGTCCTTCAGTGTTTGAAGTCGCCCATCACTTCCTGCCTTAGTTTACTCTTCTCCAGGCTAATCTTTTAATTAGCTTAAATTAATGGTGATTCTTGGGGAACTCCAGCCCCAGTAAAAGTGACCTGAATATTCAAAGATTTGAGTGTTTCAAATGCCTGTTTATCCTAATTAGCATCTTAACTACAGCAGTGCCCTCTGCCTCTAACGAGCCACATTTTCGCATGTTCCATATTTTAATGGATTTTACTTGAATGAACTGTTTAATCAAGTGAAGACACATTTCATGAATGAATAGAAGTAAATCTATAATTACACACTTTAGTCAGGTAAGAGGAGTGACATTTCGGCACAATCTAGGGCTATATATAGCGAGTGTATTTGAATGACAAAGTAGGTTACCTCAGCTTCCATTGGAGATCTGGGAATTCGCTTTGCTCTCAAGTTCATTTCGTAACCTAATTAGAATTTTCAAAGAGTTGTAAAGTGCAAGTGGTGCAGACCTGGCTCTCCCCATCTTTAGCTGGATCTCTGCCTTTCTGGATGATTCCACAGCTGGCGCAGTGGCCTCCTTAGGGAAGGTGTCTGGGGGAGCTGCTGACCCACAGTGTCCTAGGGTCTTGAGAGTCCCCGAGGCCTCATCTCCACTTGGTGCTTCACTTTCCGTCAGAGCCCTCCTGGCCTGGGACGTGTGGCACGAATGTGAGAAACTGCAGCTGTAACAGTCCTTTGCTGCTCTCTTCCTGTCTCTCTCTCTCTCATTCCCTTCTCCCTGCTTTCCTTCTCACCATCCTGCCTTCTGACGTGGTCAGATCTGCTCGTGCTGCTGGGGGCCAGGAGTAGAAAGATCTGAAGATTAAAGAAGAGACGTAGTTATTGATTGGGGCAGGAGAGAGGCCCAGGTGTAAAGGAAGATGGTGCCTAGGTGCTAGGTAGCAGTCCAGAAAAGGATGGAGCCCACAGGCTAGGGAGTGACTGGACAGGAGATGGAATGAAATGAAACAGGAGCCCTGAGTGAAAACCTGAGGTGTTAGAAGGCCCCTCGCCACGCCGGCCTCCTGGCCTCAGGCTCCGTACATTGCCTTGCTGGAGGAAGAGGGGTTCCAGGGCTGCAGTGGGGGCTGTCTAGAGGAAGGGAGTTTGTGGGCCCTACCTGTGTGCAGCAGACGGTTGCAGGCAGACAGGAACCTCCAGGGCGTGCAAATGTCCCAGGACCCTGAAGCTGGGACAACAGCTTGACCCACAAGGCAGTTATTTAGGGTGCAGCACACAATGCCATTATTTCGTAAGCCCAGTCTCTAGGTGATTTCTAGAGAGGGAGAATCACCTGGGCAGCTGGGTGTGTTAGCGGAGAGGTGCTGCCTCGGAGCAGGGAGGAGGCCTGCAGGTGGACTGGAGTGTGGCCTGCTCAGAGGCAGTGACGAGCCTCCCTCATAGAACAGGGTGGGCCCATTTATGCCTCAAACGGGTCACATGGACTCAGCCACACTAAGCCAAGAAATTCTCCCGAACAGCCTGTTCACCTCTAACTCTCCTGGTTCCGTTAGCTTTTCCCCTTCTCCTCTGATCCCCTTCTCCTCCTCCAGCCTGCCCTCGCAGCACCAGCTGTGTGTCCCCAGTACCAAGCCTGTGGATAGAGGCTGTGTGCGTGGTTGGAGGAGAGAGGCCATTGTGATGGCTTCATCGGAGTGACAGGTCCCTGTCACCCCTTCTCCCACGGTCCGTGAACCAGCTTGGGTGGAAGCTGTGGATCGACCCCCTGGACTCGAGGTTCAGACAGCTGATCTGACCTGATGGTGTGTTCTGCCGCTGGCCTGAGCAAGACGGTGCTCCCAGCTCTGAGCTTTCCCCTAAAGCCACTGACTCTGCCTGGCTCTTGACTTCTTTCAAGATGTTGGATTTCCTTAGGCTTGAAATATGAGTTGAAGTGTTAAAATTCTTGGATTTGGATCTGTGATTCCCAAGGCTGTACCGGAATCCCTGAGGAGTCGTTGATATCACCCTTTGTGACCTTTATACTTCCAACCCCTCTGCCACCATGTCCATGGTCTTTCTTAGAAGATTCTTGGTCCCTGTTGTAGCCACACCTCTCTCCTGTGAACCTGAGCCACTTTGTCATGATCCCTGACAAATGCAATTAGGACTGAGCCCAGCACTCCAGGTGTACTCTGAGGTGGGCAGACTAGACAGTGACTGTCCCCTCCATTATTCTAGATGTGATGTCTTTTTAAATGTGGATCCCAGTCCTACTCACCCATTTGGCAACTGCCTTACTCACATCAACACATGCTGGTCTCCTAATCAAGGGGACAATATCCGAGCCATAGAAGGCATTTTTTTTCATATTCATTTTAAAGTTATCCTGCCTCATTTAGGACAGTGGTCCTCACACTTGAACATATGTTGGAATCACCTGGAGGGCTGATTAAAACCCAGATTGCTGGACCCCACCCCAGAGTGTCTGACCCATTGCGTCTCAGGTGGGCCCGAGAATTTGCCTTTCTAACAGGTTCTCCCAGGTAATGCTGGCGTTACTAGTCCAGGGCTGCACTTTAAGAACCACTGCTTTAGGGACAGGCTTTCTGCTATGACTTGGTATCCACAGTCCATACCAGTTCTTAAGGGGAAAAATATCAACAGCTGTTGCCTCTAAGCCTATTTTTTATCATTTATTCCTAGAGTTCTGACCCCCTGGTTCTCCCTAATGCCAAGTGAGTTGGGTTCCTTCCAGATTTGCTCCAGTGGCCAGGGCCAGGACTCATTGCTCCAGAAGCAGGGAGAGTTCTTCCCTTAGGTAATCTCAGCCCTGTGAGCTGGTCCTGAGGACCCAGGCTTTGAGGACTCCCAACCCTTCCTAGTCCCCCTTGTAGCAGCACTTGGGGCCCAACTCACCTCATCCCATTGGCAGCCTGACCCTCCCTTCCAGGTGATGGGCAGCCTTCTTCTCCATCCCCTCCCAGCCCATCAGCACCCATCTCGCTCCCTTCCTCCCAGGATGGCCAGGGCCCTTAGCAAATAAGACTCCTGATGGCTGCCTCCTAAGGCCCCAAATGCAGATGAGGGCCCAGGTGGACTCTGGCTGTACTTGAGCATGTGTGTATGTGTGAATATGTTTATTTTATTGAGAATTAAGTGTTACTCCTTTCCAGGAAGAACATATTTCTGCTTTTATAGTGGAGGTGAATAAAAAATAGAATTCACTTTGCTGAAATGCAGTTTATAGCAAGCTGATAAAAGACATTGGCCCCGTAAAACAAGAGATACTTGCAGTACCAGAATGGGGAAAAAAAAAAGAAAGGTGTTTTTTCTAACTTAGTAATCTTTGATCAGTGCATTGAATGATCCTTCCATCTACATGTGAGAGTATGAGTTTATTTCCTTGTGAGGTAGATCAATTGCATTATTTCTTTACCATGCTTTGGTTATTTTAAAATACCATTTATTACTAGTTTTTTGCATTTGTTTTCCCTAAAAATGTCCATTAGAGTAAATACTCCCACTGAGCAGACTACTTGGTGCTGAAATTATGGTCAGTGAGTGGCTGACGGCACCAACCATCTGTTCTGACCTGTTCTGGCTCATAAGCCTCAGGAGCTGTCCACATCTGGCAGGATCCAAAAGAGCCAGCTTGAGGCCATTCAGAGAGCACTGGCCGGGGAGTCACACCTCAGCTTCTTCATTTGTGAAATTAGGGGCGAAATGAGATGACCTCTAGGGTGTTTCGGCTTGGTTTGTTTTGAGTTCTGAGCGCCTATAAAATATTTTTTTCTGCCATAATTATATACAGCTCTCATGCCCACACTTATTTACAGATAGATATGCCAAGCCACTGACAGCCTTGATGCTGGGTCTTATACCTGGAAATGATCATTCCAGCTTTTAGGCAGCATAAAGAACTTTAGAATTTACAAAGCCATTTCCCATCCTCAGTGTTTTTGCTGGGCCCTGTAAGTTACATGCTGTATAACTCCCATTTCATAGGTGAAAAGACAGATTCAAAAGAGCTCGAGAAGTTTCCTTCAGTTTGGGTGGCGAGGACATGAAGAGCCAGGGCTCAACTGTGCATGCCTTAGTAGTATGTGCACTGGCTGCTTTGCCTTCTGGCAGGGCTGAGTTTGCACATTTTAATATTGCATATCAATGATTGTTGGTCCACAGCACCCCCATGACACAGAAACCTAATAATGGAACCCCACCTGCCTCCAAAAAGGATTTGACGCAGCAGAAGTAAACCATAATGGCAAAGTCAACTCTTTTTTCAACCAACTAGTTCCCAATCTTCCGTCAAAATAGAGGTAAAAACTAAAGATGGACGAGGTTCACCCTGATTGAGACAGTTACATTCATCTTACAAACGTATGCATCACAAAGTATTTCGAGCATTCAGCAGAGCGCAGAACACTAAACACCCATGGTCTTGCTACCCGGAGTTAGTGTGTTCACGTTTTCCTCTATTGGCATCATATTTCTTAAAAAAAAAATGAAATACAGCAGTTCCCACCGCAACCCTTTTTGTTCCCCTTCTGTGTGGGGGTCAGGGCCAAATTATTCAAAACATTTTGATATATACATTGGGAGGATCTATCAATTGTTGAAACAGGAAGTACTTTTTTATCATGGTAAAATGTGCATAACATCAAATTTACCATTTTAACCACTGTAAAATTTACAGTGCAGGGACGTTAAGTACCTTCATATTGTTGTGCAAGAAGCACCAGCAGTTATCCCCAAAACTTTTCATTACCCCAGACAGAAACTCTGTACCCACAACTCCATTGTCCCGTCCCCCAGCTCTAGGAACCACTATTCTCCTTTATGTTTCTATGCACTTGACTACTTTAAGTACCTCACCTAAGTGGAATCATACTTTTGTCCTTTTGCATCTGGCTTATTTCACTTAGCATAATGTCTTCATTCATATTGTAGCATGTGTCAAAATTTCATTCCTTTTTAGGCTGAATAATATTCCATTGTGTGTATAAACCTCAGTTTGTTTATCTGCTCATCTGTTGATGGACATTGCTTCCAAAAGATGGTGCTTCCGCCTTTCGGCATAATACTGCTATGCACACGAGTGTCCAAATACCTCTTTGAGTCCCTGTTTTCACTTCTTTGGGGTATATACCCAGAAGTAGAATTGCTGGATCATATTACCATATGATGAGAAATTTTCAGAGTGCACAAGGTTCCAGTTTCCAGTTTATCCACATTCCCATCAACACTTGCAGGGTTTTGGTTTTTGATAATAGCTGTCTTAATAAGTATAGACAAGAAGTGCTTTCAAAGCTCATCTTCAGTTAAAGAGGAAGAGACTGAAATGCTAAGAGGGAAAAGGTCCTTCAGAGAGGCTGAGGTCACAAGCAAGTCAGTGACATAGCAAGACCTGGAATCTGGGTCCCCAAACTCCCACCCGGTTATTTCTACCAAAAACACAGTCTAGTTTCCATGGCTTTCTGTCCAAGTGTGTACAGTCATAGACATGGACCGCATACAGATTTCAGATTTATTTGTTTTGATCCTAACTTTATTTTTTTTTAATTTGAAAATAGTGTCAACATTTTAAAATGTGCTCATGCTGAGATGCTCAGAGCTGAGATGCTCTGTGTGACTGTAACCCGCCAGGCTCCTCTGTCCATGGGATTCTCCAGGCAAGAATACTGGAATGGCTTGTATTTCCTTCCCTAGGGGATCTTCCTGTTACTACTAGTGCCTCCTGGGAAGCCCTTTAAGATGTGAGGGATCCTACTTTATTTTAAAAATCTAGGAACTTCCCTGTAGTCCAATGGTTAAGACTCCATGCTCCCATTGCAGGGGGCACGGATTCAATCCCTTGTTGGGGAACTAAGATCCTGCATGCTGCGCAGTGTGGCCAAAAAATAAATAAAAATATAGATTTCTTATTTCTCCCTTCCAAATCAGAAAGTCTGGTGATTCTGGACCAACATTCTGGCATAGCATGTTTGGAGTTGAGCGGCAAGTGCTGTCTTTAGGTGAAGCATTAGTTTGCCACACTGTCGCCAGGCCCCACCACTCCCTAGTATCCTTCCACACAGACTGCTTCACACACTGGCTAGTTCGTATGACACTGGAGCTTGCAGCTCTCTCCTTTAAGCACGTAGGTGTTAGTCATTCTGTGTGTCAGCAGATGCATCGATATGTTTAACATTACAGGCTGGTCCCGCACCCCCCACCCTCTCCTCTGTTTTTGCTTTGTCTTACTGAATATCTCAGCTATTTCCTCATCCTAGAAATGAAGTCATATTGCAAATAAATAATGAAAAATATAAACAGGGAAGTATTTTAATAGTCTAATTTGGAGACAGTGTGATGTATTTGCCTAATCTGATTTGGAGATGATATGAAACACCAGCATGAAAGTCCAGCGACTTGGATGCTTGTCTTAATTCTTCCAGGAAATTCCTGTCTGGCATCCTTCTGCTTGTGTGTCCTCAGGGGAGGGGAATCTCCAAGGTCCCAGGGGACAATCTAGTTTTTAATGAAGATAAAACCTACTCCTTTTTCATATCGATGGAGAAAATCACCTCACCCATTTGAGCCGCTTCCCAGACCCCTGTGAAGTGGCCCTTCCTATGACTGCCGGCACACCCACCCTCTGCTCTCTCTTTGCTGGCAGGTGAGAAACGACCTGACCGGGGTTCTGTATGGTGAGGACATCGAGATTTCAGACACCGAGAGCTTCTCCAATGATCCCTGCACCAGTGTCAAAAAGCTTAAGGTACGTGCAGTGGGCCAGGGCCTGGAGGCCAGACTGATGGCATGCTCATGGGGTTCCCCCAAATCCCTGACTTTGAAAGAGTCTTGAATTCAGGCTGTTTCATTTTGTCCTTGGCATTTGAGATGTGAGGAAAAGCTCCCAGGAGCTGGCTGTCCCTTGCTTGTTGTCCAGCACTGGCCAGAGGCCTGCTTGCCAGATGCATGGCCATGTGGAATTGCTGGGTGATTTCGTATCTCTCAGCGGAGCCTGAGAGGCAAGCAGGGCACAACAGACATCACTGGCACCCACTCAAGGACAGGCTAGTGGGAACACTAAAGACTCAGACCTGGCCCCTGTCTTCAGGGAGCTTCCTTCCTGTTGTGAAAAGGCTCACAGTCAGAACCTCTCTTGCCCAAACCCACAGCAAGGAAGTAATGTGGTTGGAACTGAAAGCTCAGGCTCCTGACTCCCTCCAGTGACGCTCACTCCAGGAACAGAAGGGTCAACTAGATGTTTGCAGTTGTAAGTAGCCCCCAGCTGTCATCTGCAATTCATTTCCGAAACTCTCTCAAACGCCATGTTTGTGCCAGACCCTCTCCTGGGTTTACAGCCAGCATCAGGCTTGCCTATGTCCTCAGGTGTCTGAAGGCAGATACCTCCCAGGGAAACCAGGGACAGAGGGGCTGGGGAACAAAGGGAGAAAGTGACTCATCCCACCCAGGAGAGGATTCAGACATGGCTGCAGAGAAGGGACAGCCATGGAGGATGGAAAGGGTAGAGACCCGCAGGGTAAAAATCAGAGTCAGGGCAGCCATGCTCTGTACTTGGGATCAGCAGGAATTCCAGGAAGCTGGAGTATCGGGATGGGGACACAGAAAAGATGCCAAGGCTGGAAATAGAGTTTGGAGTCAGTTTCCATGAGCCTTGAATGTTGAGCTAAGAAGTTTGGTCTTTTGTGCCAGGCAGTGGGGAGCTTCTGGGGTTGTATGTAGGTACATAGTTAACGCTGTCACCCTACTCTTCCATTCCCCATGCCCACACTGAAAGTAGCCTGGGGCCTCAGATGCCAACTGCTGACATGTCCCTTCTCTCTTGGCGAGATCCCAGATTATACTGATCAGAGCAGGTGGCCGTTTAGAGCTTATGAAGCCCTCAGTTCACACATGGGGAGACTGAGACACAGAGATGGGGACAAGGGAGCAGAGCACCAGTTGTTTGTCACCTGCCCAGGAGCAGACACCACATGCGCACGTGATATTTTAGCCCCGGAAGCTCTGCCGATGAGGAAACGGTAGTAAGGAAGGGCCTGCTGGTAGCCCGGGTGTGTGCCCAGCTCTTTCCCCACAGGCCGTGTGATCTGAGGGTGCTCAGGTTGTGTGGGGCCCAGAGCGTCCAGAGGGGAGGAGTGCCTGCTCTGCAGGGACCACCTGGGGTGACTGGGCCCCTGGTGCTGCGCTGACATTCTCCTGCCACATGCAGTGTCTCCCCAGGGTGGGCCCTGGAAATAGCTTCCTGCACCGGGGTGGCCCGGCGGAATTCTGTGGGCTTTCAAGTTTAAAGAGTCTTTGTGTGAGGAGCAGATGCACTCGTTGAACGTCTGCAAGAAACTGGGGCTAGAACTTGGTGCTCTGCTCACCAGCCAGCCAACGCCACCAGAAGCAAGAGTGATCTGAATGCTGATGGAAATAGCAACCGGCCTTTCCAGAGCCCTGAGCAAGGGCTAGAGCTCTTGGCTTCACCTGCCCATTCAGCCCTCCCCAGAGCCCTGGGACAGAGGGGATTTTTGTATCCTCATTTCACAAATAGGGAACTTGAGGCTCAACAAGGTTAAGGACCTCATCCCTAGTCACCCAGCTGGAAAGTGGTGCGTTGGAATTCAAACTCGGATCTGGGCAACACCATGGCCCAGCTCCCCCACCGCCCCGCACAGCTGCGGTTCTGAGAGAGGGTTCCAGCATCACATAAGCCCGGGAGACAGAGCCAAGGACAGCACGCTCAGTCTCTTGGCAAAGGCTCCCCTCAACATGGAGAGCTCTTCCCTCACCACCTGCGTAGCTACTTCTCAAACCTTCCTCTAGTCTTTTCTCAGTTGTCCCCCTTTCCCAGAGGCTTTATTTAAAATTTAAATCCCGGCCCCTCACACTCCCACTCCCCCTTTCTGTTAATTTCCCCCATTTCACTGATGGATATCTGTATCAGTTTCCTGGGGCTGCCATAACAAAGCACCATAAACTAGGTGGCTTAAAACAACAGAAGTTTATTCTCTCACATCTTAAGGACAGAAGACCAGGGTCAAGATGTTGGCAAGCCCATGCTCTATAGCAGGCTCAGGGACTCTTCCGTACCTTTCTCTAAGCTTCTAGTGTCAACTGGCAGTCCTTGGGATTCCTTGACTTGCAGCTATGTAACTCCTTTGCCTAAACTGACATTTCCCCTCTTTCCCTTCACATATTTTTCTTCTTAGGAAACTGGTCTTGGAGGATTAAGAGCCTGCCCTGCTCCATTATCACCCTACCTTAACTGATTTCATCTGTTAATACAATGAGGCTGTTTTCAAATGAGGTCACGTTCTGAGGTATCAGGGGTTAAGACTTCAACATATCTTTGGGAGATGCAGATCACCCCACAGCAATATCTGACCTCCTGTTCATTTTTCCCAGTTGTTTTGCCGTCTGTCTCTCCCCACTAGGATGATAGCTCTAGGAAGCAGCAGTTTCTGTATGTCTGGATCACTGTTTTATTCCCCACCACCTGGAACCAAGCCTAATTTGCTCGACAAATTTGCTGAGTGGGCATAAACCAAATACAAATCTGGACAGACAAAGCCAACAGAACACAAGGATAAAACACTCAGAGAAAAGTAACTTCTGGAGAGCTCAGAGAAGAAGCAAATATCTGGTGGGATAAGATAGAGAAGGAAGTACAGCGGACAAGGAAGAAAACTAAATAGTGACTGCTGCTGCTAAGTCGCTTCAGTCGTGTCTGACTCTGTGTGACCCCATAGACGGCAGCCCACCAGGCTCCTCCGTCCATGGGACTTTCCAGGCAAGAATACTGGAGTGGAGTGCCATTGCCTTCTCTGAAATAGTGACTAGCAGAATTAAAATCTGCTTTGCAGGTAGTAGAGAGCAGAGTTAATGCCACGAAAAATAAAAATCAATAATATGCAGGACAAACTTGAAATGCTTTCCCAAAATTTAGAGGAAATGGTCAAAGAGATCAATTTAATGAGAGGAAAGATAAGTTATGGACACTGGAGAAGAGAGATGCTGAGGGAAAGCTGGGACAAATGAAACAGAACCAAAATCTAAAACAAAATAGGCACCCGAGTATCAATAAGTTCAGCTACCACCCAGATCATCCATTCTCCATGGAAAGGAACCGGGGGTCCTTGGAGAAACAGCTGACCTGGGATTGGGACAGGAAACATACCAAATGATCCTGGAGCGTCCTGTAGTGCCGTAAAGTTGAGGACGTGCTCAAACCACGTCAACAACACACACTGATTTGGAGGGGGAGTGGTGTCAGAATTGTTCACCAGCCAAATGAAGTAGCCGCTGAAAGAGCTCCCAATGGCCAGAACTGAAACATTTGAGCAATACAGTAAAAGTAGTATTGGATTATAACCCAAAGTATAAAACAAAAGCCCATGACTGAGTAGGTAAATGGGAGAGAATATACAAATCTTCTGTGCCAAAGAATTCCAAATAATATGTGTAGATATTTCAGGCCCAAGGAAATGGAGCAGAAGTACCCACTTGTTAAGTGTCTTCCTTCCAAAGAGCACAGGATGAAAAGGGGGAAAAGAAGAGTAACTTTAGAGTGGAAGAACCTGACCAGTGCTACCTTGGCCAAGTGACCAAGGTCAGCATTTACATGGTAAGTCCTGTTGATAGTATATACCTTTGATATGATCCCCCAAACCTATAAACCCAGTCTAACTGAGAAGTGAATTCTGGTTGAAGGCCATCCTGCAAAATACCTGACCAGTACTCCTCAAAACTTTTTCGGTCTTCAAAACTAAGGAATGCTTAAGCCAAAATGAGCCTACAAAGACATGACAACAATATATAATGTGATATCCTGAATGGGATCCAGGAGGAGAAAAAGGACACTAGAGAAGAAAAAAAACAACAACTAAGAGTATCTGAATAAAGTATGAGCTTTAGTTAATTATGAATGGATATTGATTTATTAATTGTAACAAATGTACTATATTAAAGTAAGATGTTAATAATAGGGGAAACTGGGTGAGAGACATAGAAATTCTCTATACTTTCTTTGTGATTTTTCCATAAATCTAAAACTATTCTCAAGATATTTATTTAAAAAAATAAGCAACGAACTTAAGAGGATTCAAGAGAGAACTCCTAGATGGGACCATACAAAATTGCCACTATTGAACCATTTTATAACTACAAAGTCAACAGTTTCGTAAGGAAATACATAGACTATATGTGCAGACTAGCTGGCCTTTCTACATTCACCAACTCTACATTCACCAACTCTACAGAACTGGTGAAAAGAGAGTCATACCCAGACACATTTTGTCAAAAGTTTTGAAATACAAACACAAAAGGGAAAATCTACAAGTACCTAGGCCAGAAAAAAAAAAAAAAAGAATTGCCCACAAAGGTGCAAAACCAGTCTACCTCGACTCCCCTGCAGCATTCAATCCCGGAAACAACGGAGCAGCTAGGAGACATTTTCCCACATGTGAGGTTCACATGATGTACTACTAGCCAGGTGCCCTTGAAGTTAACCCTTGAAGTCCTATGTCAGCCTGCCTTGAACAACAGCTAACTTTATAGCTGAGGTCATGACAGAAGCAGGTGAGCAGGGATCATGGAAACTGTAGAAAGAACTAAGTAGTTGTTATAAAAGTACATGCAGATGCAGAAGTTAATTTTGAAAGCAAACATGAATATACATATAATGCAAATAAATACTGTAATAACAGTAGTTGAGATATAAAAACCAAAATTCCATTAACAGAGGCCAAAATGTGAGTAAAAAAAAAGTCCTGATCTTAATTAGAAGTGGGGCTCAAAAGAGACTATTTTGCTTATGATTTTCATAATTAGAAAAATATAAGTTTAAAGGGCTTTGAATAACTTAATAGCAAATATGTTAATACTATAACATAAGCAGAACCCAAAGCTCTTGAAACACAGAAGATAAAAGCAAAGAAAATCTAGTCCACATATCAAAAAACAAAGCAAACATGAAAACCAGAAAACATAAACTAATACTGAGAATCAAATATAATCATTCTAACCAGAAATTCAAATAGGTCAAACTCCCTATGAAGAGGCAAAGACTTTCAGGTTGTGTTTTAAAGAACTAGCTATAGTTATAGTTATATTTACAACACAGTGACACAGAAAGGTCAAAGGTAAAAGGTCAAGCAAATGTATATCAAGCAAACCAAACTGAAGCAAGGATCCGGTGTTCACATTAAAATACAGAGTATTCAAGGTACAGGCATTGACCAGGATTAAGTGGTTTTCTATAGATAAAGGTACAGTTCACCCTGAGAATAGCATACTCATGGACCAGTATTGCTCTAAAGTACATCTCACTGAAATATATAAAGAATGGCCTGTTAAAATACCAAGAAGAAGTGACACAAACACGGTAGTATTGGGAGCCACAACATTTTTCTCTCAATCTTGGACAGATCAGCCATTCAAAAATAAGCAAGAACATAGAGGAACTGAATAATGGGATTAATCAGGCTGATTTAGCAGATATATATCAAAGTTTGTCTAAAAGAAAGTCAGGAAATAAAACCATCTCTGTGAGTTGAAGACCCCAGACCTTTAAGCTCACTCTGGATGGACCTGTTTTGATCAGGAATGTTTAATGTAAATGGTCACCAGGCTGGGCTAGAAGGCCACCCCTCACAGGGCCCTGAATATTTCCGTGGTGCCCATGCTGAAGCACAGGATGGTGTTTGGGAGAACACCAGGCTCCAGATGTACCCTGTGTTCATTTTGAAGCCACAGAACGCATTCCAGGACATAGTACAGCATAGGGTTCTTCTGTCTTGGTGCAGAAAGAATTCAATCAGAGACAGAGTGACAGGTAAGGGAAGAGTTTTTAGTATAGGGTGCTGTGAGAGACACAGCTGGGCAGGCAAGGGAGTGTGGCACTGAGAACTTCCTGGGCTCTGGTTTTATAATCAAAGGGAAAGTGAGGAGGTGGAGAAGGCCACCTTCTTCCTTGTACTTGAGTAGACGTCAAGCTTCCACCATCAGTTCTTTCTCCATGTTGGGTAGGGGAGTTTTCTTGTCCCTGCATAGTCGAACTAGGACTGTCGTGGAGCTATGAAAATGAGCAGGAAGGTGGTAAAATATACTAAAATATCGTAAATCATCTCAGGTTTCGGTTTAAGACCATCTTTTCCCTATATTTTTGTTTTTAATGTGTACAGAGGATCATGTCCTAGAAGTCATTAACTTACCTACCTCACTGGGCAGGATGTGGGTCTTATGCCACCACTGTTTTGTTGTTTGGGGGCACTTCTCATGATTCTGTTGCATTCATTGTTAAGCAAGACTGCTCTCTTGATGGATCAGTCACTTACAAGATCTCCCATACTTTTTTCTTTATTTATGATCCTTTAGTGGGATTAACTGTTTAATTGCCTACTTTGTCCCTTTACGTTGTCCCTATCAATTTCAGGAGCAGCCACCAACCCATCATTCAGGATTCAGACTCCAGGGAAATCTCCCTGTTTTATAAATCAGATGACTGGCAACCTTAATTCCATCTGCAACATTAACTCCCCCTTGCCGTGTCATAGCATGTCCCCAGCTTTCAGGGATTTTAACATGGACATCTTTGGGAAGCTATTACAGGAAGGGCACAAAGACAGGTCTTGCGGAGGACTGTTCCCCACTTTGCTCCATGG
Organism: Bos mutus; assembly: GCF_027580195.1. NCBI lineage: Eukaryota > Metazoa > Chordata > Mammalia > Artiodactyla > Bovidae > Bos > Bos mutus. The sequence continues at coordinate 49,584,527 of NC_091624.1, read as the reverse complement.
GAAAGTCCTAGTGGGAATTACTCTCTACCCCACGGGCCAGAAGCCCAGCCTGACTGCCTGAACTTGAGGTTCATACAAGTACCCCAAGGGGACTTGAAGCTACAGAATAAATGTGGTGCATCTTCCCAGCAGGCCAGCTTTTCTCAGAGACATGGGAAGAAAAGCATTATTTTTATCTTCAGATGAACATAGATATGTTATCAGAATGCTAAATATACATGAATTTTCAAGATAAAATGATAAACTTTAAAGAAGTACCATGCTTCACCAGGGCTGCTAGGGCTGTTCCCTCTTTCACTCCCATCCTTAAGAGAATATGGCTTCTGATTCTCTGCTTTTGGGGAAGGAAAAATAGTCTAAGAAAAACTAATTTTAGCTAAATGAAAGAGAATACTCATTCTGGTTGTGGAATCAGTCTGTCAGAGCCAGGGGGAACTTTGGAAAGCATCTAGGCAAACCCTCTCAGGCTTACCCCAAGGTCTCGAGACCAAAGTGAGGGGGCAGGAGCGGGCCTGGGCTTCTGACCCTTTCACCAGTGTGCCCACTGTCGCAGGCCAGGCCGCCTCCCAGCCCACATCACGGCTGGCCTCTAATAGCTCAGCCATCTTGTGCTCATTGCACGGCACCCCTTTCTACAACATTGAAGATGGTATCTTTTGATTTTTCAGCTACCTAGTGGGTAGAGTAAGCTGTAGAAAGCCAGGAAGCTATTAAACATGGGCTTAGACAGATGCTCAGGTGTCAGGAGACATCAGATAACTCACAGGTCAGTGTCAGGATCAACCATCACCTTCTAGCAGAAACCACACACTGCTATCACAGGGAAGCAAGATGGGTGGCTTACTGCTTTCCTGCTCTTTTACATGCACATCAGCTATTTTAATGTCTCAGGATTGCATTTGCCCCTCAAGTCCTTCCACTTCAAAATCCAGGGTACTTTTGTCATTGCAGCAGACTGGGTGTGGAGCCCCAGCAGCCCAGGCCCTGGGGGGTTGGCCTTCTCAGCTCAGGAGGGAATATATAGGAATTAGTGGTCAAATGCTTGGGCTCTGGGGCCAAACTCACCTTGGGTCGAGGCCAAAGCCACCACTTCTTATCCCTGTGACCTGATGTCTTAGGTTGAACTCCCTAAAAACAGAGTCTGAGACCTTTGTGAAAGAGATTTATCAAGAGTGTGCTCAGGAGAAGGGGAGAGAAGTGGGGTAGGGCAAGAGGGGAGCTAGGTCAGAATGTATGGCTGGTGACTGGTTTAACCCAGCCCTGCTGGCTCTCTGGCACACAATCTGCACCACAGAGCTGGTCCCACCTTTCAACAAGGGGGCTGGAGTTTCCTACCGTGTGAGTCAGTCACTGGCTGCTACAGAGGGTGAGGTGCAACATGACCTTCCAGGGCCTGGAAGCTCCCCTTGGCTGAGGGAAGTTCTCCAGGAAAGGGAGGGACCTGGTGGCAGCCCACCCTCACTGCAACTGGGTTGGTGCTCCAGCCCCGAGGAGAGGGTGCCATAGGACCTCCAGCATATGCTGTGCCTAGGCTGTGCACTTAAGGCTCTGGGGCTCAGTTTGCACATGAGACTTTCCAGCGTGGGCATAATAATAGCACCTACCTCCTAAGGCAATAGCTAGACAGAGTTCAGGAGCTGTCATTTGTGAGGGTTATACACTAGTCCTTTGAATTGAGTCATGCTTCTTAAGTGTTATTTTTGTGTGAGATTTTAGCTCCCTTTAAGGGCCCCAGAGACAAAGGGCTTCTTTCTAGACAACAGATGAGAGGAGCCAAGAAAAAGGAAAGGAAATCCACCCAAGGATTGGACTGAGTACGCCTTCTGGGGCCTCCCACCCAATGGCTGCTCCCTTCCACATGTGCACTCGCCTGTGAGTGTGGCCTATTGAGGGTGTAAACATAGGTCTCCGCTACCATCCATGACCGTAGATCTAGCCCTCTAAGAAGAAGCTGTCATTTGTCTGATCTCAGGACATCTATGTTCACGCCAGACAGCCCCCTGCAGGGCCAAGCAAAAGTCCATGGTGGAGACTTCTGAGACCCTGCCCTCTGCCCCTTCCAGGGTCTCTAATGCACTGTTCTGCATGCTCATCCTCAGACATGGTCATGGCTGTCCTCCCCTACCCTCTGGCAATCCTTCAACTGCCCCCGAAGCCCTTTCACCTATAGAGAAGAGTGCCTTTATACCCCTGGCAGGGAGATGGGTGGGCATGGCCAGAAGCGGGTCCTCTGCCAGCAAAGCTCTTTCCTTTCTTGGGATTTTAAGGAAACCATACAAGTTATACAACATTGAAAAGTGTGATTCTGGAACTTTTGTGATAGTGTGGGTGTGTTAAAATTTTTAAGATTCCCCCAATCCAAAATCTTTCCCTTCACCCCTGAATCTTCCCCTTCACCCCTGAGTCTTCCAACAAACTGCTACTCCAGAAAGAACAACCAGGTATATCTGCAGTTTTTACACTCTCAGGAGAACTCCTCTGCCCTGGGAGTACACATATCCCATTTTGAGAACACCTTCAGCTCTTTATGCTTCTCAAGGCACCCCCCCAAGTATCACTCTAGTCACATTTCCCATTGTCCTCGCCCAACCCTTGATCCAGGCTCCACCTGCACCAATTGCTGGCTTGTCCTCTTTTCCCCTAGATTTTGCAGCACCTTGCCCTTTACACACCGTCTAGAATCAGAGTGGGTGTGAATATCTTCCTGCATCAAGTGCAACCTAGCCCTGGATAGGCTCTTTCTCCAGGGCCCTCTAATGGTCAGGATGATTTTAGAATCCAAGGTGAGAGTGCTGGCTTTGGGGTGCTGTGCTGGATTTGGGAAAGCCTTTTGCATCTCTAGGAAGGAGTTAAGTAGATCCGTGATCCCTTGGGTCCCAGGAGAGAACTTCACAGAGGAGAAAGTGGCCCAAGCCTGGTGGGACAGGGATGGTTTCTCCAAGTAGGAGCTCATGAGCAGGAAGGGAGAGCAGCAGCCCTCCAGGCAGAATGGGTTGGGTGGGAGGGAATGGCATTCTGGATGCGTGAACTTATATAAAGAAAGAGAGGATGAGTGAGAAAGTGGATGAATGAGTGAGTGAATGAATGGATGAATGTATGGCAGACATTCTAAGAGAACTTAAGGTGGTTCATTCTCTGGGATGTGGAGGTATAGCAAGAAATGTGATTATTGAAAAGAGCAGGAGTGAGTTGGTAAAGAATCTGAGATGTTCTAAGGAGCTCAGAGTTTGATCTGTCAAGGTCTAATCCATGGAAAGATTTTACACAATCAGATTTGAATTTTGGAATGATTCCCTTGTCTGCTCTGTGGAGACTGGATGGATGGGGCAGAACTAAAGGCAGAGAGATCCAGCTGGGAGGCTGTAGTGGTTCACCAAGTAGAGAGTGATGGTGGCTCAACCCAGAGCAATGGGGCTGGAGAGACCAGAGTGATTCAGGAGCTAGTGAGCAGAGAGAACCAACAGGCCCTGGTTATGGCTAGGATGAGGAGAGGAGAGAACCTTAGGTGGCTCCCAAGTTTCTGATCTTAGGGAGTGGGAGGTTGGCAATACCATTCTAGAGATAGGCAGTACAGGAGGAGGAAAGAGGCATTTTGGGAATAATGGTGAGTTCACTTGGGACACGTTGAGCTTCAGGTGCCTGGGAGAATCCACGTGGAGGTATCCAAGGGACAGCTAGAGAAAAGGTGGCTCAGGAGAGAGATTTGGGAGTCCACAGCTTTCAGAGGGGAGTTGTGGCTGGGGTCATGAATGAGGTTGCCCAGGGAGAGGGATGAGGGGGAGAACTGTATGGAACACCAGCATTAGGGGTGAGCAGAAGGATGAGGGGCTGATTGAGAATCTGAGCAGGAATGACCAGGAGGCAGGAGGGAGCATCATGGAAGCCAGCAACAGTGGGCAGAAGAGGGTTCATTAATCATGAATCCTACAACCACCAGGTCAGCTAAGGAGTGTTATGCCTGTTTCAGACATGAGAAAATCGAGGCTGCAGGAGATTAAAACCCAGGGTCATGTACCTGGTAGGTGCTGGAGCTGGGATGTCAGCCAAGGTCTCTCTGACTCCCAAATCCAATAAGCTGTTTCTACTGTACCATGTTTAGCAACACAGAGCTTGGCACAAAGTAGATGCTTCATAAATGTTTGTTGGATGGATATGGATAGGTGAATAGAGTTAGCAGCAAGAGACTATAAAAAATTTAACAAATAAGCAGAAAGACCCTGAAGTGTCCCAGGAGCAAGGCCACAGAACGGAAGCAGCTTAGAACTTTTTATAGCATTGCAGACGTGGTGATGACAAAGGCTTGCCTTCCTTCGACTGGGCTCTGTTAAAGATCTTTTAAAGTCCTTTCAGAGCAAGTTTTTTTTTTTTTTTTTCCGTCTTTCCATTCTTGCTTGCAAACGAAGGATGATTTTAGAATCCAAGCCTTTTTTATTTTGCTAAAGTACATGATGAGTAAAATGGCCTCCCAGTCAGCACTTTCCAATTTTGAAAGATGCTAAAAACTGATCTTTAAAGGGATGTTTCTCTTCTTTATGCATCAAAGAGCCTTGCGGCCTGCTGGGAAGGACGGGATAAATGTCAGGAAGGTAGCGTCACCTGCAGGGCTGAGTCTCGGTGCAGAGGGTAGGACTGCAATTGGGAGCAAGCGTGTGGCTGAGGCCTGGCTGTCTCCAGGAGGCTGCCTGTATATCCTCCTTCTGCCTGTTCTCCATGGGGCAGGGCCCAGCCTGGATCCCGTCCCCTAGAAAGCAACCAAGAACCCCTTACCCTGACCCAGGAGAGAACTTCAGGAAGACACTCAGTAAATCTTTGTTGAATGAATAAATGAGTCAAAGGACCTATGGTGAGGCTTCCCAGGTGGCACTAGCAGGAAAGAACCCACCTGCCAACGCAGGAGACATTAGAAATGCAGATTCGATCCCTAGGTTAAGAAGATCCCCTAGAAAATGAAATGGCAATTCACTCCAGTATTCTTGCCTGGAGAATCCCATGGACAGAGGAACCTGGTGGGCTGTACAGTCAATGGGGTCGCAAAGAATCGGACACGACTGAAGCGACTTAGCATGCAGCACAGGACCTATGATACAGTATATACCTATTAACCCCATTGAGGTAATAAGATAATAACTATTTATAGAACGTTTGAATATAGATTTTCCTTTGAAATAAAAAGAGAAGCATGGGTTGGGAGAAGGTTATAAAAAACTTATTCTAGCTGGGGGTTTCCTCTTTGTCAGGAACTATGGTAAGTACTTTATAAGGATAATTTCATTTAGCTGTCTAAGTAAGCACTGTAAGTAAGTTATTCCCATCTTGCAGATGAGGAAATTGAGGCCAAGTTGGGGAAAAGAGCCACTTGATGCCACCCGAGTGGAGCTGAGATTTGAACAAAGCTCAGAACTCGAAGAGACTCTTAAATGCCTTAATCGGGAAGCTCTGTGGACTCCTGGAAGGTGGAAAAGCCTAGTATACTGAGAGGTGGGGTGTTGACTGGGAACTTGTTTCTGCTGCCAACTACCCTGGGGACCTTGGAAGTTCCTTTCTCTCGTCTGGCCTCAGTTTCCCTAAGTGTAGAGTGAGGTTGGAAAGCAGGCGCTGTGTCAGTGTCCCCCAGTGTTTGCCTGCTCTTGCTGGAGGACAGCAGGGAAGCTGAGGCCCTTCCTAGCCATTCGCTTCGACCTGTAGCCTGTGACCTCCTGGGCTGTGCCGATCACGGCTCACCTCCATATCTGTGTCTTCTGTCCACAGGGCAATGACGTGCGGATCATCCTCGGCCAGTTTGACCAGAATATGGCAGCAAAAGTGTTCTGTTGTGTAAGTAACACTTTGGTTGTGTCCTTTGTGTCTTTGGGGAGGTTCATGAAGCTTCTTCTTGAATTCATTCTTACTGCCTGATCCTTAAATAGCATCATAGTGTTATGGAAAGATGCGGGGTCTGGCTGCTCGCTGCTCAAAAGCCAATAAACAGACCAGGTTGGTGGAAGGGAAAGTTTGCTTTATTTCAGATGGCGGCAACTTGGCAGGAGGGTGGATGTCTGTCCAAAGGCCAGCTCCCCACCACTGACAGTCAGTGGGGAAGCTCTTTTATAGACAGACAGAGGGGGCTACATTCAGAAACAGCATGGTCAGCTCTGACAGTCATCATCAAATTGGTCATCAGAGGTCTGACCTGTGTTATCTTGGTTGATTGGGTACAATTAATCTTCAGTTCCAAGGTCTGTTTGTTTCCATTTCTTTGAGGCCATTTCTTAGAATTATGTCGTGGATACAGTCTGGTCATCCTGTGGTTAACTTCTCCACCTGGGGTTACAGTGTCTATAAGACAACTCACAGGATATGGCTCAGAGTATTATCTATAGCCCTTGAGAAGAAACTAAAGGTCCTTGACTGTGCTTCATAAGTACATTATTATTATATGGTCTTCTTTGACTGTTTTCCTTTGATTCTGCTTGGTCTCATTTCTCTAATTAAACTTATTCTTTGACCAAAGTTTTCCACAGACAAAAGGCAGGCGGGGGACATGGAGTGGGCAAGGACCATAGGGTCCTGATCCATTTCAACAGGACCAGAGTCTGGCGTGTTGGAAGCAGAGGTGTTATTCTTACTGCTCTTTTCGGGGAGCTAAAACCCCTGGGCTCAGAACAGTTCAGTTGTGGAGAAACCAGGAACCTCAGTTTACTAATCCACTAACCCACTGTCTGGAGAAGGCAATGGCACCCCACTCCAGTACTCTTGCCTGGAAAATCCCATGGATGGAGGAGCCTGGTGGGCTGCAGTCCATGGGGTTGTTAGGAGTCAGACACGACTGAGCGACTTCCCTTTCACTATTCACTTTCATGCATTGGAGAAGGAAATGGCAACCCACTCCAGTGTTCTTGCCTGGAGAATCCCAGGGACGGGGGAGCCTGGTGGGCTGCGGTCTCTGGGGGCGCACAGAGCCGGACACGACTGAAGCGACTTAGCAGCAGCAGCAGCAGCAGCAGCAACCCACTGTCTAACCATTGCCTTTGTGCTGCCAGCTAGTTCTAAGTCTCCTCAACCCAGCCGTGTTTAATGGAGCAGCGCTGTGTGCACCACATAGGGGGAGACACAGGATTCCAAGGTGGGACGGGGGCGCCTCAAACCCCTTCCTGCCCTGTAAGCCGGGCTCAGAGTGTCAGGCTTAGCACAAACCATCAACCTTTCACTATTTACCACCAAATCCTTTTCATTGTCTGGTGTGTGATAGATGACAAAGTACATTTTTCAACCTTTTATCATTTAAGCTTTTCAGTAACCAAGTGAAGCTACTATTGTTACCCTTGTTTTATAGATGAGGAACTAGAGGTCCAGAGAGGTGGAGGGGCTTGTCCGAGGGTAGAGCCAAGACTCCATCCCCGTTCACCTGATTCCCAATCAGATCCTCTTTTCTCCACATGATAGTCTAACCTGAGCACATGTAAGAGTTCTAACACGGGAACTATGTCTTTTTATTTTGATGCCCTGGCTCCCCCTCCTGCACCGTAGGGTCAAGAGAGAAGTCAACAGAGTGAGAGCCTAGTCACATGAGTCATTGTCAACCCAATAAGTTCCTCCTCTTAGAATGAGGTTATTCTAGGTCTCGTCTCTAGTGATGGGCCACAGGCCTCTGTTTTCTTTGACCTTTTTTCAGTAACTTGGATGTGATTATAAAAATATGCTTATAGGAATTTTAGAAGTTATGAACTATGTTGGAAGATAGATCCAGGGTGCAAAGAACCTTACCAAGCTGGAATGTTTGGTTAAATCTAGGAAGGCTAAATCTAACTCAGGAGACCCGGGTTCGATCCCTGGTTCGGGAAGATCCCCTGGAGGAGGAAATGGCAATCCACTCCAGTATTCTTGCCTGGAGAATCCCATGGACAGAGGAAGCTGGTGGGCTACAGTCCATCGGGTCACAAAGAGTTGGACGCGACTGTGCGACTAACATACAATAGAAGGTTATATTAGAACAAACTGGGCTGCCTGTGTCTGAGGTGGTAGAGGCACAGCTGAGGAGTACTGTGCATGTAGAGCAAAAGATACTTGGAGTATCAGGTGACCTCAAGGTTACCATGAGTAACCAGTGTGAGCACAGCCGGCAGGAAGCCAAGGTGGCCATCTGGCTACACACCCACACCAGGGTGGGTGGTCTCTCAGCCGTCTGCTGTAAAGGCCCCACCCAGGGTGTCCTGCTCAGCTCCTGGTGCCCTGTTTTAGAAGAGATGAAGGAACTGAGAAGAGGCCAGGAGTGAGGAGACAGCAGTGGCTGGAAAACACAGTCATACAAGGATGTTTCCTTGTGAAGGCTCAGGAGCAAAGTGGGAACCGCCCGATCTCTCAAAATAGAAGGGAGGAGGCAGAAGCTACTGGCTGCCGTTTCAGGGACGTCTCTTGAGTTTAGCACTTAGCGCTCAAAAGTCAGTCTGCTTGGGCTTGGACCACTGGTCTGCAGCTTAGTAACTGAATATGGGCTTGTTGACACTTTCTGAATCTCAGTTTTCTCATCTGTAACATGGGGATAATAATAACACCTGTCTCATAGGGTTGTTGCAGAGATTAAATGAGCAAAACCACTTTGCATAATGCCTGACATACAGTGAACTCTCCACAGATGTCAGCAATATTTTTTTGTTTATGTAGGTTTCTGAGGATGGAATGAACCACCGTTGGGCTGGCAAGGTTACTAACTGGTAAACTTTACAAGATTGTGTTAAGCATCCTATGTCTCAGTTAAGGATTACAAGGAGTTTTTCATATGAAAATCTAAGGAGGAGCAAGAGAAAAATTGAAAAAAAAGAGCAAATTGATTTAATACATTTTACTTCAAACTCATAATACCTCACATGTTACCATCTAAGGTCCAGAAATGGCCCATTTGAAAAAGGAAAATAATGCTCCAAATTAGAAGACATAAATATTTAGAGAAGAAGATGAATTTTATCCCCACATATCCCCAAAGCCTTGTAAACAACTGGCACACAGTAAGTGATTATTGATCCAATACGAAAAATAAATCAATAAAAATGACCCAGGAAGACGTCACACTGGGCCCCGGCCATCTCCTGTTTGTACAAAATGTAGACAGACCTCCTGTTCTGATTTGAGCCAAACCCTAAGCCAAGGTGTGGCTGTGATTTCCCTCCGTGCTGGGATTATTTTCCGAGTGGCATTTCCAGCAGTGTGGTTTCCATTTCGGAACAGACGGCGTGGCTGTCTCCCTCTTGAACAAAAGCCCCAGGCTGCTTGCCTTCCACAGCACGGGACATCGTCTTACCTTCTCATCCCCACTTTCCTCTTCCTCTTAGACATTGGGCATTTTGAAGGGGCCTTTCTCTTAAAGTCTTTGCCGGCAGCTTTATTCATTGAGTTTCAGAAGTTTTGTGTTTGGCATTTATTCCGTGTGTCAGATCCTCAGATGGACCTCCCGGTCAGGATTTTCCGTCTTACATGCTTAGGAAGGAGCTCTTCTGGCAGGCATGGAAGATTCCAAGGAGAGTCTGCTCAGTGTCTTCACACTGGATCAAGACTCTGGCGTATGGTGGAGGGAGAGGCTGCTTAGAGCAGAGATGCAGGGCCTTGCTGCCTGTGTCAGGGTCAGGGTCCAGGCGCAACCGGATGGAGACAGCCGTGTCTTTGCCATCCAAATGCCACATGCAGTGCAAACTTTGCAGCATGTTGCTGTGTGTTCTTGAGATTGGACCTGCCACCAATGAGAGGGCAGAGTCCAGCAAATGCAAAGCCTCTTTATAGCCCTCTGGCAAAATGTTCACTTTGGCTCCAGCAAAGGATGAGCGTGACCTGTCACTTCTCTCTGCTTGGTGGTCTGTTCTAAATTCTCGAGCATTCTGACCTGGGTTCTGGTTTTAGTTCTGCCAGCTGTGTGACCTCAGACAGGCCACTGTGGAACTCCAGTCCCCAGCTGCCTCACTCCTAAAGTGGAAGCGATGACCTCTGCCTTATGTGCCTCATTGGATGGTTGAGAGGCTTAAACAAGGTCACCAGAGGATGACCATCATCCCGACTGTGAACTGCGTTACTGATGTGAGGATTTATTGCTATTGTGGTTGTGAAGTGCCTGTAAAAGGGAAATATCCTTCTTGCATGGGGAGGTGAGAAGGCAAAAGGAAACTTAATAAAAAGAGGAAATTGGATTTTAAAATTACCTCATGGCCACCTGTCTGCAGCTAATGAGAACAGAGTGGTTCATAGGACTGAAGAACATGGGCTTAGGACGGCCCATCATTACCTGGCAGGGCTGTTTGGTGGCCACAGGGCCTGAGACCTACTAGAGGTCTACTAGAGGCAAAAAAAAAAAATGAAAAGCAAGGTGACCAAGTCAACTGAAAGTGTGTTCAGTCACTCTACAACCAGTTATGGACGTCCTTTATACATCAGGCACTGTGCTCAGCACTGGGGACCCTGGGAAGAGCAGACAGTCCCCCACACACCACCCCAAAACTCCCTATTTGGCAACGGAGACAGACAAAGATACTAGCAGCTTGTTAAAGGTCAGTGTCCCACAATCTCAGCTCTTCTGAACGTGGGAATGCTGAAATGGAGGCCCGGAGGCTCCTCTGCAGTTGCTGTAGACATTAGATGCTATATTTAAGCCCAGTCCACCTCCCTTGCAGGAGAGCCTTTTAGACCCTCACTCAAAACCCGTGTACTTTTTTTCTGCGCATGTGTTTAACAATCCCTGCTTTCCATAGCAATTTAAAAGCAGCAGATTCGGAGTGGGGAGAGGGATTTAATGACAGTGAAAGTGACAGCCTAGACCTGACAGTTGGGAAGGAGACAAACCCATCAAAAACGGATCAAAAGCTCCAAGAACAACAGTCTGGGGCCATTTGGTATTTGGACCGATCTTCCCTATGTTCAAAAGTATCACTGCCCATAGCCCAAACAATGGCTAACGTTCAGAATAAAGCCTTGAGTTACCAAAATGAGAATGGGATGAGAAGGAGCAGCTGAAATGTTCCTGCACATAGTCTTGGCCAAGCATGTACACATATTACCTCATTTATTATTGTTGTTATTATTTTATTGAAATATAGTTGATGTACAATGTTGTATTAGTTTCTGGTATACAGCAAAGGATTCAGTTATATATACATTTTTTCATATTCTTTTCCATTGTGGTTTATTATAGGATATTGAATATAGTTCCCTGTGCTATACAGTAGGAGCTTGTCATTTATCTGTTTTATATATACTAGTTTGTATTTGCTAATACCAAGCTCCTAATTTATCCCTTCCCCCTTCCCCTTTGGGTAACTATAAGTTTATTTTCTATGTCTGTGAGTCTGTGTCTGTTTTATAAGTAAGTTCATTTGTATCATATTTCAGATTCCACGTATAAGTGATATCATATGGTATTTTTCTTTGTCTGACATTTCACTTTAGTATGAAATCTCTAGGTTCATCCATATTGCTGCAAATGGCATTATTTTATTCATTTTTAGGGCTGAGTAATGTTCCATGTGGTACACATGGTATATCTGTACCACATCTTTATTTTTTCGATGTTGAGTCACATCATGATTTTTATATTATTAAAACTGTGATGTAAGAATTAAAAGTGAAGGGTTTTTTTTAATTTATTTATTTTAGTTGGAGGCTAATTACTTTACAATATTGTAGTGATTTTTGCCATACATTGATATGAATCAGCCATGGGTTTACATGTGTTCCCCATCCTGAACCCCCCTCCCACCTCCCTCCCCATCCCATCCCTCTGGGTCATCCCAGTGCACCAGCCCTGAGCACCCTGTCTCATGCAATGAACCTGGACTGGCGATCAATTTCATATATGATAATATACATGTTTCAATGCTATTCTCTCAGATCATCCCACCCTTGCCTTCTCCCACACAGTCCAAAAGACTGTTCTATACATCTGTGTCTCTGTTGCTGTCTCGCATACAGGGTTATCATTACCATCTTTCTAAATTCCATATATATGTGTTAGTATACTGTATACTGTTTTTCTTTCTGGCTTACTTCATTCTGTATAATAGGCTCCAGTTTCATCCACCTCATTAGAACTGATTCAAATGTATTCTTTTTAATGGCTGAGTAATATTTCATTGTGTATATATGTGCCACAGCTTTCTTATCCATTCATCTGCTGATGGACATCTAGGTTGCTTCCATGTCCTGGCTATTATAAACAGTGCTGCAGTGAACATTGGGGTATATGTCTCTTTCAATTCTGGTTTCCTTGGTGTGTATGCCCAGCAGTGGGATTGCTGGGTCATATGGCAGTTCTATTTCCAGTTTTTTAAGGAATCTCCACCCTGTTCTCCATAGTGGCTGTACTAGTTTGCATTCCCACCAACAGTGTAAGAGGGTTCCCTTTTCTCCACACCCTCTCCAGCATTTATTGCTTGTAGATTTTTGGATAGCAGCCATTCTGACCGGCGTGAGATGGTACCTCATTGTGGTTTTGATTTGCATTTCTCTGATAATGAGTGATGTTGAGCATCTTTTCATGTGTTTGTTAGCCATCTGTATGTCTTCTTTGGAGAACTGTCTGTTTAGTTCTTTGGTCCATTTGTTGATTGGGTCATTTTTCTGGAATTGAGCTGCAGGAGTTGCTTATATATTTTTGAGATTAATTCTTTGTCAGTTGCTTCATTTGCTATTATTTTCTCCCATTCTGAAGGCTGTCTTTTCACCTTGCTTATAGTTTCCTTCATTGTGCAGAAGCTTTTAAGTTTAATTAGGTCCCATTTGTTTATTTTTTGCTTTTATTTCCAATACACTGGGAGGTGGATCATAGAGGATCCTGCTTTGATTTATGTCAGAGTGTTTTGCCTATGTTTTCCTCTAGGAGTTTTATAGTTTCTGATCTTACATTTAGATCTTTAATCCATTTTGAGTTTATTTTTGTGTACAGTGTTAGAAAATGTTCTGGTTTCATTCTTTTACAAGTGGTTGACCAGTTTTCCCAGCACCACTTGTTAAAGAGATTGTCTTTTCCCCATTGTATATTCTTGCCTCCTTTGTCAAAGATAAGGTGTCCATAGGTGTGTGGATTTATCTCTGGGCTTTCTATTTTGTTCCATTGGTCTATATTTCTGTCTTTGTGCCAGTACCATACTGTCTTGATGACTGTAGCTTTATAGTAGAGCCTGAAGTCAGGCAGGTTGATTCCTCCAGTTCCATTCTTTCTCAAGGTTGCTTTGGCTATTTGAGGTTTTTTTGCATTTCCATACAAATTGTAAAATTATTTGTTCTAATTCTGTGAAAAATACCATTGGTAGCTTGATAGGGATTGCACTGAATCTATAGATTGCTTTGGGTGGTATACTCATTTTCACTATATTGATTCTTCCAATCCATGAACATGGTATATTCCTCCATCTATTTGTGTCCTCTTTGATTTCTTTCACCAGTGTTTTATACTTTTCTATATATAAGTCTTTTGTTTCTTTGGGTAGATATATTCCTAAGTATTTTATTCTTTTCGTTGCAATGGTGAATGGAATTGTTTCCTCAATTTCTCTTTCTGTTTTCTCATTGTTAGTGTATAGGAATGCAAAGGATTTCTGCAACTTTACTATATTCACTGATTAGCTCTAGTAATTTTCTGGTGGAGTCTTTAGGGTTTACTATATAGAGGATCATGTCATCTGCAAACAGTGAGAGTTTTACTTCTTATTTTCCAATCTAGATTCCTTCTATTTCTTTTTCTGCTCTGATTGCTGTGGCCAAAACTTCCAAAACTATGTTGAATAGCAGTGATGAGAGTGGGCACCCTTGTCTTGTTCCTGACTTTAGGGGAAATGCTTTCAATTTTTCACCATTGAGGATAATGTTTGCTGTGGGTTTGTCATATATAGCTTTTATTATGTTGAGGTATGTTCCTTCTATTCCTGCTTTCTGGAAGGTTTTTATCATAAATGGATGTTTAATTTTGTCAAAGGCTTTCTCTATTATCTATTGAGATAATCGTATGGTGGTATATTACGTTGACTGATTTGTGAATATTGAAGAATCCTTGCATCCCTGGGATAAAGCCCACTTGGTCATGATGTATGATCTTTTTAATATGTTGTTGGATTCTGTTTGCTAGAATTTTGTTAAGGATTTTTGCATCTATATTCATCAGTGATATTGGCCTGTAGTTTTCTTTGTTTGTGGCATCTTTGTCTGATTTTGGTATTAGGATGATGTTGGCCTCATAGAATGGGTTTGGAAGTTTACCTTCCTCTGCAATTTTCTGGAAGAGTTTGAAAGGGATAGGTGTTAGCTCTTCTCTAAATTTTTGGTAGAATTCAGCTGTGAAGCCGTCTGGTCCTGGGCTTTTGTTTGCTGGAGTATTTCAGATTACAGTTTCAATTTCCATGCTTGTGATGGGTCTGTTAAGATTTTCTATTTCTTCCTGGTTCAGTTTTAGAAAGTTGTACTTTTCTAAGAATTTGTTCATTTCTTCCAAGTTGTCCATTTTATTGGCATATAGTTGCTGATAGTAGTCTCTTATGATCCTTTGTATTTCTGTGTTATCTGTTCTGATTTCTCCATTTTCATTTCTAATTTTGTTGATTTGATTCTTCTCCTTTGTTTCTTGATGAGTTTGGCTAATGGTGTGTCAATTTTATCTGTCTTCTCAAAGAACCAGTGTTTAGCTTGTTGATTTTTGCTATGGTCTCTTTTGTTTCTTTTGCATTTATTTCTGTCCTAATTTTTAAGATTTCTTTCCTTCTACTAACCCTGGGGTTCTTCATTTCTTCCTTTTCTAGTTGCTTTAGATGTAGAGTTAGGTTATTTGTTTGACTTTTTTTCTTGTTTCTTGAGGTAAGCCTGTATTGCTATGAACCTTCCCCTTAGCACTGCTTTTACAGTGTCCCATAGGTTTTGGGTTGTTGTGTTTTCATTTTCATTCATTTCTATGCATATTTTGATTTTTTTTTATTTCTTCTATGATTTGTTGGTTATTCAGAAGTGTGTTGTTTAGCCTCCATGTGTTGAAATTTTTAATAGTTTTTTTCCTATAATTGAGATCTAATCTTATTGCATTGTGGTCAGAAAAAATGATTGGAATAATTTCAATTTTTTTGAATTTACCAAGGCTAGATTTATGGCTCAGGATGCGATGTATCCTGGAGAAGGTTCCATGTGCACTTGAGAAAAAGGTGAAATTCATTGTTTTGGGGTGAAATGTCCTGTAGATATCAATCAGGTCTAGCTGGTCCATTGTGTCATTTAAAGTTTGTGTTTCCTTGTTAATTTTCTGTTTAGTTGATCTATCCATAGGTGTGAATGGGGTATTAAAGTTTCCCACTATTATTATGTTATTGTTAATTTCCCCTTTCATACTTGTTAGCATTTGCCTTACATATTGCAGTGCTCCTATGTTGGGTGCATATATATTTATAATTGTTATATCTTCTTCTTGGATTGATTCTTTGATCATTATGTAGTGGCTTTCTTTGTCTCTTTTCACGGCCTTTATTTTAAATTCTATTTTATCTGATATGAGTATTGCTACTCCTGCTTTTTTTTGTCTCCATTTGCATGAAATATCTTTTTCCAGCCCTTCACTTTCAGTCTGTATGTGTCCCTTGTTTTGAGGTGGGTCTCTTGTAGACAGCATATATAGGGGTCTTGTTTTTGTATCCATTCAGCCAGTCTTTGTCTTTTGGTTGGGGCGTTCAACCCATTTACATTTAAGGTAATTATTGATAAGTATGGTCCCGTTGCCATTTACTTTGCTGTTTTGGGTTTGAGTTTATACACCCTTTCTGTGTTTCCTGTCTAGAGAAGATCCTTTAGCATTTGTTGAGGAGCTGGTTTGGTGGTGCTGAATTCTCTCAGCTTTTGCTTGTCTGTAAAGCTTTTGAATTCTCCTTCATATCTGAATGAGATCCTTGCTGGGTACAGTAATCTGGGTTGTAGGGTTTTCTCTTTCATCACTTTAAGTATGTCATTTCCTTCTGGCTGCACCACATCTTTGTTACCCATTTACCTGTCTGGATATTTAGGTTACTTCCGTGTCTTGCCTATTGTAAATAAGTAGTACTGCTATGAACATAGGGGTTCTATGTATCCTTTATTTTATTCATTTGTTTTAAGCTTTAAGTTTTTATTTTATACAAAGAGTATAGTTGCTTTGCAATGTTGTGTTAGTTTATGCTGTACAGCAAAGTATTATCAGCTATATATATATATATATACATACATATACATATATAGGGGTGCATGTGTCTTTTCAAATTAGATTTTTCTCCAGATATATGCCCAGGACTGGATCATACCTTACCTGCTTCCTGGGAAATCTATATGTAGGTCAAAAAGCAACAGTTAGAACCAGACATGGAACAACAGACTGTTTCCAAATTGGGAAAAGAGTATGTCAAGGCTGTATATTGTCACTCTGCTTATTTAACTTCTATGCAGAGTACATCATGTGAAATACTGGGCTGGATGAAGCACAAGCTGGAATCAAGATTGCCAGGAGAAATATCAATAACCTCAGATATGCAGATGACACCAACCTTATGACAGAAAGTGAGAAGGAACTAAAGAGCCTCTTGACGAAAGTGAAAGATGAGAGTGAAAAACTTGGCTTAAAACTCAACATTCAAAAAACTAAGATCATGGCATCTGGTCCCATCACTTCATGGCAAATAGATGGAGAAACAATGGAAACAGTGACAGACTTTTTTTCTTGGGCTCCAAAATCACTGCAGATGGTGACTGCAGCCATGAAATTAAAAGATGCTTGCTTCTTGGAAGAAAAGCTATGACCAACCTAGACAGCATATTAAAAAGCAGAGATATTACTTTGCTGACAAAGGTCCATCTAGTCAAAGCCATGGTTTTTCCAGTAGTCATGTATGGATGTGAGAGTTGGATCATAAAGAAAGCTGAGTGCAGAAGAATTGATGCTTTTGAACTGTGGTGTTGGAGAAGACTCTTGAGAGTCCCTTGGACTGCAAGGAGATCCAACCAGTCCATCCAAAAGGAAATCAATCCTGAATGTTCCTTGGAAGGACTGATGCTTAAGCTGAAACTCCAATACTTTGGCCACCTAATGCGAAGAACTGACTCAGATGAAAAGACCCTGATGCTGGGAAAGATTGAAAACAGAAGGAGAAGGGGAAAACAGAGAATGAGATGGCTGGATGGTATCACCAACTCTATGGACATGAGCTTGAGCAAGCTCCGGGAGTTGATGATGTATAGGGAGGCATGGGGTCGCAAAGGGTCGGATACAACTGAGCGACTGAACTGAACTGATAACAATTCTATTTGTGTTTTTTTAAGGAACCTCCATACTATTTTCCATGGTGGCTGTGCCAATTTACATTCATACCAACAGTGTTAGAAAGTTCCGTTTTCTCCACATTCTCTCCAGCATTTATTATTTGTAGATATTGTAAATATAATGTTGTTTGTATTTTAGTGATGACCATTCTAACCATGTGATGTGAAATCTTATTGTTTTGATTCACATTTCTCTAATAACTAGTGATGTTTAGCATCTTTTCATTTGCCTATTGGCCATTTGTATGTCTTCTTTGGAGAAATGTCTATTTAGATCTTCTGCCCATTTTTGATTAGGTTGCTTTTTTGTTCCTCATTTAATTTCTACACCAACCCAATGAGATGGGCTTTGCTTTCCAAAGGCTATAGGTGAGAAAAGCAAGATCCGAGGAGTTATGGGCCAGATTACCCAGATGCTATGTGGCACAGAATTGGCTTGACTATAGTCTTCTTTTCCCCAGGAGATCAGTGGAAAAAATTTTATCTTCATCAAAATTGACTAATGTTCTTAACAAAATATGTTGTCATTCAAGTGGACTGAGCTTCTGTGGAAAATTCACTCACAAGGAACACCTAATAGAACAGTGGCAGGTCAAACAGCTATCACAGCAGATTCCTGGGATGCTGCTTCCAAATGATCACCTGGTCTTTGATCTCAGCTGCTGCTGCTGCTGCTGCTAAGTCGCTTCAGTCGTGTCTGACTGTTCAACCCCATAGATGGCAGCCCACCAGGCTCCCCTGTCCCTGGGATTCTCCAGGCAAGAACACTGGAGTGGGTTGCCATTGCCTTCTCCAATGCATGAAAGTGAAAAGTTAAAGTGAAGTCGCGCAGTCGTGTCCGACTCTTCGCAACCCCATGGACTGCAGCCTACCAGGCTCCTCCGTCCATGGCATTTTCCAGGCAAGAGTACTGGAGTGGGGTGCCATTGCCTTCTCCATTCCTTCTCCAGAGAGGAATGCAAATCTGCCTTTGTGTCTGATGAAAAGACCTCCTCATGTTGTCTCTCTGTCTATTGGCTCTTACTTACCATATATTCTTAATAGGTGGGGCTATCTTGCCTCACCTTTTAAGATTGAGAAAACTTAATTCCCTGGTGGCCTGGTGGTTAAGGATCCTGGGCTTTCACTGCTATGGCCCCGGTTCAATCCTTGGTTGGGGAACTGAGATCTCACAAGCTGAGTGATGTGGCCAAAATAAGAAAAGATTAAGAAAGATTCAGAAAAGTTTTACTTTGTTTTACTAAGAATGGAAGGAAATTAAAACCAAAAAAAAAAAAAAAAAACCATTGACTTTGGGTCTTGTCCTCTTGACTTAACTGAATGTGTTTGGGCAAATTCCTCAATCTGTAAGACTCAATTGCTTTGTCTATAAAATAGAGATAATAGCATACACGTCATAGGGCTATTGTGAGAATAAAATAAGATACTGTATATAAATGACCAAGCACATAATAGGGGTTCAATATATGTGAGTTCCTCTCTGCCAGTGAAAGGTGAGAGTTGTGAAGTCTCACATGTTTTGAGTGAGTGAGTGCTAAGTTGCTTCAATCATGTCTGACTCTTTGCGACCTTATGGACTGTAGCCCACCAGGCTCCTCTGTCCTTGGGATTTCCCAGGCAAGAATACTGGACTGGGTTGCCATTTACTGCTCCAGGGGATCTTCCTGACCCAAGGGTTGAACCCGCATCTCCTGTGGCTCTTCAATTGCAGGATTCTTTACTATGACACAAGGGAATCCCCCTCACAGGGTTGACCACTGATTAAATAACCTGGAATCATTGGAATGACTCTTTTGTTCAGAGGTTTAGCCCCCAGCCAGGATCTGGGATTATCTTTAGAAAACAAACAAAAAAAAAGTTTCTGTGGGCTAACCCCCATTTATTAGAGGGGAGCCCAGGTGGCTGCCTTCTTTTGTTGAACTGCGGTTTTGTTATGTGATTGTAATATAAGGGCTGTGTTTTTCTACAACAGCTTTGATTGGGGCAAGAGTATAATGTAGTTGCTGGGAAAATGACTACGATCTGAGGCTGCATCATGAAAAGTACAGTGTCTAGAATGAGGGAGGTGAAAGTTCCGTATCACTGGAGGATTCTAGAGAACAGGAAATGTGATCATTGACTTGAGATAGTTGAAGAGCTGTTTTATGAAACAATCTCAGTTTACTCTGGAGTCTTCACTGAATCAATGAATAGAGGCCATGGAGATGGAATCTGAGCTTAAGTTAAGGAACAAATATTCTAATTCACCTTTACCCCCAAGCAGATGCTGCACACTCCAGGCTGGGCTTTTTCGGATGTTGAGAGAATTTTAGAATTGCCTCCCCAGATGTAGGGATGAAAGGAACACTCCTGCTTATCATGGACTTGATAATAACTGTTCTGTACCAGACAGAATAGGGGCTCTAGCCCACCTTTCTGGGCAGACCCTGGCCTAGCATGCTACAGCCTAAGTGGAGGGCAACCAAAACCTCCCAGGCATCCAGAACCATCCTACAGGCTCCTCTCTCCACACCCTCTTGGCCTCTATGCTGTCTTTCTTGTAAGTCAAGGAACATAAAGGATGTAACATGAATTGTTTTCCCCATGTGTGCTCCTAACATAGGTAACTCCCCAGGAATGAATTGCTGGATTGTTTTAGGCTCACATTTTAAAAGTATGCAGTTCATTACAGCACACCTAGAGCATTTGCATAACCATCACTCTGTAGTCACATCCGGGCGTTTTGATTCCTGAGAGGGCTGTGAGCTCTACTCAAAAACTTCATTCTGGACTCAGCTTTGATGGAATGTGACATTCCTACACTTTGGGACTTTCTGGGTGCATATAAGCTATCAAAAAGCATGTTTTTCCTGATGTAAAATCATCACAGTAAGAATTAAAGCCAAGTGGGGGTGTATGAGAACAGTCTGACAATTTTTTGCTTAAATGGGAGTTAGGCAGTGTGGCTTTGCAGCATAAGAGGAGGAGACCTAGGTTCCAGACTCTATGACCTTGCAAAAGTGACTTTCCCTCTCTGGTTCCCAATTTCTTCATCTCTAAAATGAGGTTAAATAAACTTTGCCCAGACCATCTCAAATGGTGAACATGAAGAACCAATAAGATGGGCGTAAAGCATATAAATATAAGGGACTTTTTTTAGGATCTGGATTTATGCCCACCATGCTTTGGGTAAAGATTCAGAGGGATGTTCAGTTTGCCAAGTGGCATCTTACATAAGTTGCATGCTTACATTAAATTTTCTTGGCCCCCTTGCAAAATTGTTCCCCCCTGAGTTATATTTTAAGATTATGATCCCAGCTTTTCGTAAAAATCTATACAAAAATAGCCTTATGAAATCTGTTTGTTGTGGGGACACTGTTGATACCATGCTAGCTAATTTGACAGTATCCTCCATATGAGGCTTTTTTTTTTTTTTAGGGATTAAAGCCTAGAAAACATTTTGCGTCCTTGAGAGACTGGTGTTTTTTCTCCTTAGTGAAAATGAGAGCTCTGTAATTAATATCATTGCCCTTTTCTCTTGGGCTGCCAGGAAGGTCATCACCTATAGCGTTGGAACCTTCGGTGGTCTCATCTATCCTCTGTTCCCTTTACCTCCAGTAGTGTTAGTCACTTAGTCGTGTCCTACTCTTTGTGGATCTATGGACTGTAGCCCGCCGGGCTCCTCTTTCCTTGGGTATTCTCCAGGCAAGAATACTGGAGTGGGTTGCCATGCCCTCCTCCAGGGGATCTTCCCCACACAGGGATTGAACCCGGGTCTCCTGCACTGCAGGCGAATTCTTATTTGTTATTGTTGTTGTTCAGTCGCCAAGTCATGTCCGACCCCATGGACTGCAGCACACCAGGCTCCTCTGTCCATGGAATTCTCCAAGCACAAATACTGGAGTGGGTAGCCTCCAGGGGATCTACCTGGAGGGATCTACCTTCTCCAGGGGATCTTCCTGACCCAGGAAGATACCACCAATAAGCATATTACCTCCAGTAAGCATATTATAATTTATATTTTCCCAAGCACTTACGTTTTCATTTTTATTCAGTGTTTTATTATTTTAGTATACGTTTCCTATAAACTACCTTGGATACCTTGAGAGATGATGATGAGGAGACCAAGCAAGTAATGGAGAAATTAACAAATCCTCTGGTATGAGGAAGCCCGAGTCCCCCCACCCCTCCACCCCTACCTTTCCCACAGGTTTCAAAGCTTTGAAAAAAATGTTTGTCTCTTGGTGCCTTCATGATCAACCCATCTCTTGCAGGCATATGAGGAGAATATGTATGGGAGCAAATACCAGTGGATCATCCCGGGTTGGTATGAGCCTTCCTGGTGGGAGCAGGTGCACGCAGAAGCCAACTCCTCCCGTTGTCTCCGGAAGCATCTGCTTGCTGCCATGGAGGGCTACATCGGCGTGGACTTCGAGCCCCTGAGCTCCAAGCAGATCAAGACCATCTCTGGGAAGGTCAGTGCCATGTTGTCCAGTGATGTCTGCAGAAAGTGCCCAGATCTTGTTCTGGCCTTTGCTGTGTGATTTTGAGCAAATCATTTGACCTCTCTGAGGCTCTATTTGTTATTTGTTATAGGAGTATAAACAAATCTTGTATTTGTTAAAGGAGTATATCTGGCTGTCTCCCTCTTCTAGGGAATTGTGGGAATCAAATGAGGTAAGGGTGCTTTCTAAGCACATAACATGGTGTAAGGGATGGAGTCATGACTGTTATAGTACCAACTGCAGGCATTGACTTTCAGACGAGACCACCATTTCATCCCCTGTACCCTCTGACCTGGAATGTCATTTCTCAGTCTCATTGATGCTCCTGTCAGCCTGGAGGAGAAAAATAACCCCTCAAGCAGACTTGGGGAAACAGGTACTGAAGACCAGAAAGACTGGTCCAAACCCCAGTTTTGCCACTTACCAGATGTATGACCTTGAGCTTGAGTTTTCTGAGCTGCTGTTTTTTTCATCTGTATCGTGGCAGTGCAAATATCCTCCTCTGGGGTCAAAAGGAGGACTGGTTGGCAGGTTGTGCAATGTGGCTGGCATGATGCCCAGCACCTTGTGCTGTCATAGCTGGGAGGAGGACCTTGGCAGGGTGCTTACATCCTCAGGCCTCCACTAGGGATGTTCCCATTAGGGATGACTAACCCCTGGCATGCTTTTATCATAGGGCTGTGAGAGAACAGGTAGCATGGTGTATGTAAAAGTATTTCCAAAGTGTACTATTCTCTATCACTGAAAGCATTATCAAGAATTGGATGGTGACAGCCCCAGTGACAATGGCAACATCCATCTCTCAATTCTAACCACCAGCCAAAGTTTAGTACAGCAGGGCACATGATTCTTTTCTGTCTCCTCTGATCTCAGATTTTTAAATCCTCCACCCACCTTCAATTTCACTTAAAGAATCAGTTTCATAATAAAGTAAATATATATAATATATATTTATTTAGTTTTATCCATTATTTATTCTCAATCAGAGCCAATACTACAAGAATGATTTATTGATTTGTCCAAAAATTGCAAATCATTAGGACACATTTTATAAGCAGCTCTTTAAATCATGTGGCACCTGAGAGGGTCTGGAAAAAAACATTCTGGGTAGAAAATGTTGAAAGAAGTATTTTCATGCCTCAGTCAGTGACCATATAAAGTGTTGGGACATGCTGAATAATGAGTAGAAACAACTTATTTTTATTTCAGTAAATGTTATTTTTAAAGGTGTTGAAGTTTGCAGTTTATTAGAGAAGATTCTTGGGTCCAGGGATACCCTATACTTTAATCTAAAAATAGTATAAAATTTGAGGAAAGTACAAAAACGAAGAAGACATTTCCATGCAGGCAGACAGTATAATAATTAAAAAGAGAAACTTAAGGAAGACTAAAGATGAAAATGATTACACATGAGATCTGTGAAGCTAAGTGGGGGTAAGGGCTATGAGATGCCCCAAGGGCTGCAAATGTCATTCCAAGGAGCGTGAATGCTACCTAGGCACGGATGTAGAAATGCACAGGAATGCATTTTGGGAAGATCATTTTTTTGCAGTGTTTTTTGGAATAAACATTTTTACTTTATAACATCTTCCAAAAAGCATTAGTTGCTCAGTCGTGTCCAACTCTTTGCGACCCTGTGGACTGTAATCTGCCATGCTCCTCTGTCCATGGAATTCTCTGGGCAAGAATACTGGAGCGGGTTGCCATACCCTTCTCCAGGGGATCTTTCCAACCCAGAACTGAACCCAGATATCCAGCACTGAAGGCATATTCTTTACCATTTGAGCCTCCTGGGAATCTTAACACCTCCCAAGCCACTGGCTTTACTTTGTAATTTAAAAATTTTAAATTTGGGGCCAGTGAGGAGTCTGAGGCTTTCCAGGTGGCACTAGTGGTAAAGAACCCACCTGCCAATGCAGGAGACATAAGAAGGTTTGATCCCTGGGTCAGGAAGATCCCCTGGAGGAGGGCATGGCAACCCACTCCAGTATTCTTGCCTGGAGAATCCCATGGACAGAGGAGCCTGGCGGGCTCTAGTCCATAGGGTTGCAGAGAGTCAGACACGACTGAAGCCACTTAGCATGCACACACGAAGAGGCTGACCTCATCCCCATATCACTATACACATGAATGGGCACCTTGGAGCTACTCCTGGGGCTCTTCACTTCACCCACAGTGTGGGTTACCCATTCCTGGGTGTCCCCAGATGGAGCAATGCCATCAGGAGCAGAGCCAGGCAGCCTTCCTGCTTGGGGCAGCTCTGAAATTCCAGATGACCCAGCCCCTGTCCCACAGTCACTGAGGCAAGAGGCAGCATTTCTTACAATCTTAAGGTTGAAAGATTGAAGTTACACAGGGAAATTTTCAGCCTCTTTGCCTCTGGGATTCTGGGTTTAGGGCTCTCCTGACAGGCTTCCCTGGTAGCTCAGGGGTAAATAATCTGCCTGCCAATGCAGGAGACTCCAGTTTGATCTCTGGATTGGGAAGCTCCCCGGGAGAAAGAAATGGCAACCCACTCCGGTATTCTTGCCTGGGAAGTCCCAAGGATAGAGGAGCCTGGTGGGTTACAGTCCATGGGGTCACAAATACGTGACTTAGCGACTAAACAACAACAATGGGTCACGTAGACCAGCCTCCCATCAGACTCTCAGATCCTTCCAGTGGCACAGGACTTACAACTGATCCCCTAATTTTCCCCACTGGCCCCTCTGGGCCTCCACAGGTCCTGTTGGCAACCACCATATCCCTGTAGGCATTCCTTGTCCCTCATGGGCCCACCCCTCCAGTTGTAACTCATAGTTCCAGGGCCAGGTCTAAGGGTAGAATTTAAGGGGGTGCCAAGGACCTCAGTGGGAAAATCAAATATCAAAATGTTAAATAAAGACAGGATCCACAAGGTCACCATTAGGGTGAACTGATTTGAGTCACATAATTACAGAAACACATCTTGTCTTTATTTAAATTTTTGCTTATCATGGATTTTTTTTTGCATTCATTTTGATTTTTTTTATAACCTTGATTACTGAGGTTTTGGGCCACTTCTTCCTTTTGCTTCTGAAGGGAAGCCTTCACTCACCTCCCTTTGGCCCTTGCCCTGCACAGATTGTGTTTGTCAGGCCCCTTCCCATGCTCAGCCCATTCTCTGTACTTGATCGTGTTGAATGCTCTCTCAACAGGGTGTGGGGCCCAGAGTTAATGAGGCATTCCTATTTGTGGTCTGACCACAAGCCAACTTCCCCAACCAACCCTCAAGAATATATGGCTCAAGAAAGTTCTAGAAAGTCATGAAATAGTTCTTGAATTTGGTTTTGTGGTATATGTGACTGCTGGGGACCTTGGTCAGCATGGCACAGGCTCTTGGGTAAGTACCTGTATTCTGGGGTCTGTCAGTATCCATAAAACAAGCAAACACTTATAGAACCAAGTCAGTGGACTCTTCCACCGTCTCTGTTTACACACAGAAAAGCTGAGGAGCAAAAAGGGGAATAGCACACCCAGGATCCTTGTAGTGGGTTAAACAGGAACAGTGGCCCCTAAAAGGATATGTCCGGTTCCTAACACTTAGAACTTGTGACGTGACCTTATTTGGGGAAAGAGTCTTTATGGATGTAATTAATTTAAGGCTCTTGAGATGAGATTATCCTAGACTACCTGCAGACGTGCATGCTAAGTTGCTTTAGTCGTGTCCAACTCTGTGCAACTGCATGGATTGTAGCCCTCGGGCTCCTCTGTCCATGGGATTCTCCAGGCAAGAGTACTAGAGTGGGTTGCCATTTCCTTCTCCGGGGGATCTTCCCAACCCAAGGATCGAACCTGCATCTCTTGTATCTTCTGCACTGGCAGGAAGGTTCTTTACACTAGCGCCACCACCTGAAAGTGAAAGTGAAGTTGCTCAGTCGTGTCTGACTCTTTGCAACCCCATGGACCGTAGCCCACCAGGCTCCTCCGTCCATGGGATTCTCCAGGCCAGAATACTGGAGTGGGTTGCCATATGACAAATATTCTTATAAAGAAAAGGCAGAGGAGGTTTGCTATTTGGAGAAGATCATGTGAAGATGGAGCCAGAGATTGGAATTACAAGACAAGGAACTCCAAGGATTTCTGGAAGCCTCTAGAATCTAGAAGAAAGGCATGAAATGGATTCCCCTTGGAGCTTCCAGAGGGAACCAACGCTGCCAGCACCTTAGTTTCAGTCTTCTGGCCTCTATAACTGTGAGCCAATAAGTTTCTGTTTAAACCACCGAGTTTGTGGAAATTTGTTATGGCTACCCCAGGACACTGATAATGTCACCCAGCAGGTCAGGGACAGATCCAGGGACTGGAAACCAGGACTGCTAAATTCCCACTCACTGCCCCTTGCCCTCTACCATGCTCTTCCTCTCAACTTGGGACATGCCTAGGAGCAGAGCACATCCAAGTTGGCCCTTTTTGTGATGTCTTAGTGGGCCTGTTATTAAGTGGCAGAACAGGACAGCATAAGTCTAGTAATCAGGAGATTTAGTGCCTCCATCTGCCACCTCAGCTAGACCCTCACTATCCCTGGGCCTCAGTTTCCTCAAATGAAAATGAGAGATTTGGACCATATAACTCCTAGCATCCTTTCACAGTAAAATTCTCTGACTCTGTGTAGGTATGATATTGAGTTATTACAGTGAGCTGTGTGATATGGTTATAATGTTAAACTCTGGAACCCCCAGGATAGAGGTGACCCATGATAAAGTCACAGAATCGGGTGGAATAGTGGGCCCTCCTGGAATGTATTCTCTGCAGTTCTCTCTTCCATATGCCTGTCTCTAGTGCCAAGCTGCCCCAGCTTGTTCATTAGCATCCAGGAGATTTCTGGGAGGAGGAATAACAAGGTCTCCCTCCCCAGCACATTCATCAGTCCCTGCCAGTTGGAATTTCCAGTGATGGGACAAGTGCAGACCTTTGGGCTTCCCCAAGCACATTCAGAGTTCAATTTTCCAGAACCTCCCGTAAATAGCTTCTGGATACTTGATTTGGCTATCATGTCTCTTTCTCCTTGTTAAAGTTCCCCATCACCACTCTATTCCCCTAAAGTGACTCTGTTGACATTGGTGATTTCCAGTGTCAGCTTTCACTTTTCAATGTCCCACTGGGATTGTTTCCACTGTAAGTATTTATAATTTTTGTATAAAATTCCAGTGATGGCTTAGCCTCTCCAATAAGGACATTCTTCCCTGTTACCATTCTCCTGCTGAGATACACAGAGTTGGGCCAAGGCACCAGATGGAAGTGTTCACAGAACCCTGGAATCAGTGGGAACCTCAGAAGTGGCACCAACCCTCCACCAAAGGCACAGGCTCTTTCTTTGGAAGATTTCTGTAATGTTTTCCAGCAAGAAACTTCTGTGACCACCCACGACTGTTTATCCAACACAGCAGAACAAAAGGAAACAGAGATCTAATGAGTCCTCAAATTAGAGCAATGACCTGGGAAAAGCTGCACACATCTCTTTGTCACTGCCATGGGAGCTCCATAACAAAGAACCTGGGGCTTTTAGGAAGCTCTGGGCTCTAGAGAGGAGGATGAGAAGGTGATATGGAAAAGTAGAGATGCTCCCCAGGGAGTCAAGCTTTATGATGCTGCTGCCTCTGCCCCCACCTTCCCCACAAAGCTCCTGTTACCGGCTACTTCCCTAGATATTCACATCCCTGGGAGACGGGCAGTGTGGCAAAGGAACATGGGCTCAGGAGGAAAGGTGTGGTGTGGCAGGTAGTTGTTCATGCAACATCCTTAGCCCTTCTTCCTCTTCAGTAGCATAACTCTGATTTTTAACTGGGTATGTTGCCACTCATCTGAAAATATACATTTCCCAGCCTCCCATGTAGCTAGATAGAGCCAGGATTCTAAGTCTAACCAGTGAGATTTAAGTAGAAGTATTATACAAGACTTCTAAAAGCCTACTTTTGAGGAGAGCTTACCCTTCTTTCTTCTCCTCTGTATTGGTTGAAATATGGATGAGATGGCTGGAGTTATAGCAGCCATTTTGTATCAACAGGTGACCTTGAGAAGGAAACTTTACGATCAGTTCAGTTCAGTTCAGTCGCTCAGTCATGTCCGACTCTTTGTGACCCCATGAATCGCAGCACGCCAGGCCTCCCTTTCCGTCACCAACTCCTGGAGTTCACTCAGACTCACGTCCATCGAGTCAGTGATGCCATCCAGACATCTCATCCTCTGTCGTCCCCTTCTCCTCCTGCCCCCAATCCCTCCCAGCATCAGAGTCTTTTCCAATGAGTCAGCTCTTCGCATGAAGTGGCCCAAGTACTGGAGTTTCAGCTTTAGCATCATTCCTTCCAAAGAAATCCCAGGGCTGATCTCCTTCAGAATGGACTGGTTGGATCTCCTTGCAGTCCAAGGACTCTCAAGAGTCTTCTCCAACACCACAGTTCAAAAGCATCAATTCTTCAGTGCTCAGCTTTAGGATAGCGGGGCATAAAGATAAGAGCCTCAGTCTCTGGTTACACTGTGGAGTTGCTGTAGAAGCTCTGCACTGCCTACCCATGGACAACTTTTACTTGAGAGACAAACTATTTCATTTAAGTCACCAATAATTTTTTGTCTGTTATATTATATAACTGAACCTAATCAACAGTGATACAGTGACATTGGGCAAGTCATTTGGCCTTTCTCAAATTGTTTCTGATTATGCTGGAGTAATATGTCTTTTACAGATTTAGAAGGATTACATGAAGTAATACAGAGGAAAATACCTTGCTAAGTGCCAAGCACACAATAGGTGCTCAACAAATTGTAGTTCTCTTCCTTCATCAGTGCAGCAGCCTTGAAGTCAGGAGAAAGGAGTAATGAGTCAATTTATATGCACAAACCTTTTCTGGTTTGTTGTTGGAATTTTACTGATTGTATAGACTGATTTAGGAAAAACTGATATCTTTGTAATATAGAGTCTTTCCATCCATTCAATTTCCCTCAGAAATCTTTTGTGTGGAATTTTTGCATGTTTTTTATTTGATTTGTTTATAAGTATTTGATGTATTTTAGTGAATATATGTGCACAGTACTATTGGGTGCATACTTAGGGGTGGAATTTCTGAGTCACAGAGAATCCATATGCTCAGCTATAATAGACACTGCCAAGCAGATTTCTAAAGTGGTTGTACCAATTTACACACCCACTGGCAGAGATTGCGAGTTTCATTTGGTTCACACACTCACCAACTTTTGGCGTTGTTAGCTTTTAAATTTTAGCCAATCTAGTGGATGAGTAGTGGTATCTTATTTTTATTTTAATTTACATTTCTTTGATAAGTAATGAAGTTGTTGATCTTTTCATATTATTATTGGCCATTTTGATATTCTCTTTTATAAATTGACTATTCAAGTCTTTTGCCCATTTTTCCACTTGGATTCTCTGCATGTTTCTCACTGATTTGTAAAAGTTCTTTTTGTATTCTGGGTATGAATTCTTAGACAGTTATATTTATTACTTACATCATGTGTGTCTTATTTAAGCAACTTTGCCCACCCAAGCTCATGAAGATATTTTTCTATCTTGTCTTTGAGAAGTTTGTTTTACCTTTCACTTTTAGATATAGAAATCACGTGAAACTGATTTTATGTAACATCTGAGGTGGGCTTCCCTGGTGACTCAGACAGTAAAGAATTTGCCTGCAATGTGGGAGACCAGGGTTCGATCCCTGGTTTGGGAAGATCCCCCTGGAGAAGGGAATGGCTACCCACTCCGGTATTCTTGGGGCTTCCCTGGTGGCTCAGACAGTAAAGAATCTGTCTGCAATGCAGGAGAACCAGGTTCCATCCCTGGGTCAGGAAGATCCCGTGGAGAAGGGAATGGCTGCCCAGTCCAGTATTCTTGCCTGGAGAATTCCGTGGACGGAGGTGCCTGGCAGGCTACCGTGCATGGTGTCGCAAAGAGTCAGACACGACTGAAATGCCTTAGCTTCAGTGTGTGTAGATCTCTTTCTGGACTTTCTGTTCTCTTCCACTGGTCTGTTGGCCTATCCTTTAACCAATACCACACTGCCTTAGTAATTGAAGATTTTTCAGACCTGATGACTGGTAATGTTAAGTGCCTCATCTTTGTTCTTCTAGAAGGTTTTCTTGGATGTCCTCGAACCTGATGTCATGTTTCATTTAGATCTACTCATATGTTTACACTTTTCATTACTTCTTATTCCTCCCTTCATTTCTGTTCTGTTTATGATCATTTTCTTTCTGCCTATAGAACTTCTCTTGGTCTTTCTTTTAAAGAAAGAAAAGATGTTTTTTGGTTTTGCTGGAGACACATTCTCTCAGTTTCTGATTGTCTAAAGTTTTCTTTCACCTTAATATTGAGAGATATATTAATTAGGTGTAGAATTCTAGGTGGTCTGTTGTGTTCTTTTAGCACTTTCAGAGGTCATTTCTGAAATGTCTTGTCTTCTGGAATCCCTTGTTTCTGTTAAATCAGCCATCAGACTAATTGTTGCTCTTTTGAAGATAATGCATCCTTTTTTTTTCTCTAACTGCTTTTAAGATTTTATCTTTGCTTGACTCTTCAGCAGTTTTATATGCTGTGCTGAAGTACGGTTTTGTTTGGTTTTATCTTGGTTGGAGTTTAAGCATAATGGAACTTCATGAATCAGTGGATTGATATGTATTGGGGGAAATTCTAGGAAAATATCCCTTAAATACTGCTTCTACCTTTTTAACCTTTTCTCACATTTTAGGACACCAGTCATACATGTGCTATACATTTTCAACACATTCCATATATCTCTTATGTTTATTGCTTATTTTCTGTCCTTTTTCCCCTCCCTGTGCCTCAGGCTGAATATTTACTACTAACATTTCTTCAGTTCACTAACCTACTTTCTGCTGTGTCTAATATACTGTTTCATCCATCTATTGAGTTCTTAGTTTCATTTGTTGTATTAATATTTTAAAATTTTTAGGATTTTAGTTTTATTCTTTTTTTTCTTTCTTTGCTCCCTGTTTTCTGGTGATATTCTGTATCTTTTGTCTATTTTCTTGAACATATAAACCTGCTACATTAAAGTCCAGGCCTAATAAATTCAAGATATGAACCACCTGTAGATCTGCTTTGTTGCCTATTTTTCTTCTTTCCTTTCTTTCTTCCTTCTTTTTTTTTTAAGATTTGATCCTATTACCTGGTATACCTAGTAAGTTTAATTAATTGAATTCGGTATGAAAAATGAAAGAAGCTACAGGTGGCATTATCTTTCTTCAGAGAAGATTTTTCTCTTTGAGCAAACAGAATAGGGGCAGTTCACTTTATCCAGTCAAGAACTGAGATGATTCCAGGCTTCGCTTTAGTTTTCATAATATCTGGTCTGTTTTGGTTTGACTTTATTCCTATCTGTCCTTTAACATTCTAGACTAAAATCCTGGGATGTTTACTGGCCCTGGATTCCAACTTTTGTTCCTAATGTCCTGAGACTTTAAACATACCTGCTTGTGTTCTTATCCCCTTAGCCACCACTTTTCACTTGGCCTCTCATCCTCCTTGTTTTATGCAGCTTGTGCTGTGCTTAGTTACTCAGTCATATCCGACTCTGCGACCCCGTGGACTGTAGCCCGCCAGACTCCTCCGTCCATGGGTATTCTCCGGGCAAGAATACTGGAGTGATTTGCCATGCCATCCTCCTTATGCAGCTTGAGTAAGTGAGTGAGTGAAGTCGCTCAGTCGTGTCCGACTCTGCGACCCCATGGACTGTAGCCTACCAGGCTCCTCCCTCCATGGGATTCTCCAGGCAAGAATACTGGAGTGGGTTGCCATTTCCTTCTCCTGGGATCCAACCCAGGTCTCCTGAATTCCAGGCAGACGCTTTAACCTCTGAGCCACCAGGGAAGCCCCTTATGTAGCTTAGTTATCACCAAATATCACAAGTGCAGATGTCAGTGTGCATACTGGTATCCTGTGGTTCCTCTTTCTCTGAGACCTTGGCCCTATAAGCCTTGCCACCCTGATAACCCTGAACTATAGTTTTTTGTCTTCCCATCTCTGAGGGACTGATGAAAACACTGATCCACTGTTTTCTGTTCCTACAACTGGCCTTCCCACTTGCAGATCAACAAATGCCTCCAGGGGAAGCAGCGAAGAATGTTGGACACTTCTCAAAACATTTCTTTTCCCTCCAGGATCTTGGTTCTTCAAGTCCTAGATGTCCTGGTCGCTTTCTGATACCTTTGGATAGCTATATTTATATTTTATTCTGCTTTCCTTAATGTTTTTCATGGGAGCTTTAGTCTCATATAACCTATTTTGTCATAGATTGGATGTCTGAACTGAGACTGTTTTGCTTAAAAGGTGAAGAAGAGCGCATTGAGGACAGGGTAAGCATGTCACTAACTTCAGCTCTTTGAGAGATGTTATGGATAAGAGAAGGCAGACATGTTCTTTGCAGCTCCACAGAAAGAC
The DNA here is from genome assembly GCF_027580195.1 of Bos mutus. Lineage (NCBI taxonomy): Eukaryota > Metazoa > Chordata > Mammalia > Artiodactyla > Bovidae > Bos > Bos mutus. The sequence continues at coordinate 49,552,349 of NC_091624.1, read as the reverse complement.
ATAGCAAGCTACAGGGAGATAGGTATAAACTCTGTATCTGGAAGACTGATCTCATAGACGTCAAGCATTCCTTAAGTGGAAGGCTCCTCCTGAGGACATAGTGACTTTCCCAGCACTGAAAGAGTCTGAGAAAGGGCTCAGAAAAACACCTGGAAGCTGCTATTGAGAAAATCCAATAATCAGATTGTGAGAGGGATTTAATCAATGTTAACCAATTTATGTATTCTTGAAGTCTTAAAAGATCTTTTAAAATACAGTTGTCCAAGTTATCCCACAGACACAATAAAACAAATGTAGGGCCCTGCATTCTCAACAGGCTCCTTGGATGACCTACGAACTGGAGTAAAAGAGACTGCGCCCTAGTGTACCTTCCAAAGGAGACTCTGGTTGCAACGTCCCACGAAGGGTTCGAGAGAGAAACTCTGCTGGTTTTGCTGCTCTGCGGGGTTGGGGGTGGCAGTTGGAGATATGGAAGGAGATGTTTCCCCCTTCTCCTCTCTTCTGTCCATGAGACTTCCGTCTCCCAAGAAGCAGGACTCAGCTTGGTTCTGTTGGAATGACAGACCCGTAACGTTTAGTCACAGTGTTGGGTAGCAAACTTGTGTGGGCTAGCCTGGGAACCTAACCACTATTTATAACATGATTTCTGTATGAAAAGATGTTCCACGTTCCAACAACTGCCTCTCAAAAATATGTGGGGCACAACCTGTCAGTAATTGGGACTCTTCATATAAAACTTGTTTTCTCAGAAACTTTTAGCCTCTCAAGATAAACTTGACCTCAGAGCATGAGTAATCAATCAGTTTTCAGTGTCCGCTTTACAGCGGAAGAAATTCTTCTGCCCTGAATAATTGGAGACCTGCTTTAAGAACAACTATTAGCTTTTCTCAGACAATTGTGAAAGTGTCTGTTTCTGCTGTCATTGTTTTGCCTGAGGGAGATCGGCGCGGCTTCACCGGGGAACAGTGATGAATGGTCCCGGACATAGTGTGGTAGCAATGACTTCAGCATGGTGCTTGCAAAGACAGGGAGAATGAGGTCACCTTTCAGGCCTAAGCTACCGGGGTGTCCCACTCCAAGGACTTTACCCACAGAAGTGAGGTAAACAGGCACATTGCCAGTGTTCTCCAACCCCCTTTCCTCTGGTTGATGAACAGTTTTATGAGATAGAAAAGATAGGGATTTATAAGAGGTACACCTAAAAAATATATAGGGACTTGTGTTGGCCCCAATGTCAAATTGAATAAACAGTCTGATCTTGATCCCCTCTATTATCTACACACATGGAAATATCACCAATAAACTATATCAAAGAAGTTTAAAAACTACATTCATATACCTCCTGGTGAGGCAATACTGTGTCTGTTCGCCGAAGGTCTGACTCTTCCCACCTGCAACAACTTTAAGAATGTCGCAGAAACCTTCAAGGATGCCCCAGTGGCATGTCCTGGATAGAGAAGACGTCTTGAAACGTCATCTGAATGTACTCATTAGGTTGAACAAACAGGACTCAAAGAGACACCACCAGCCCTTGGATGCCTTTGCCTGCATCAGAAAAAGCCTCGGAGCAGCAAAGTCTTAGAGAGAAGAGTTCAAGAGGCCTCATTCCTTTGATGCTTAAGCAATTAATTAGATAAATAGACAATTCAGGTAAATTTTTGATACTTTAAAAATAGCCAATAGCTGAATTAATAGCCTGAAATATACCCAAATTTCTTTTTTTCTTTTTCTTTTAGGCCACACTGCACATCTTGCAGGATTTCAGTTCCCCAAGCAGGGACAGCATCCAGGCCCTCTGCAGTGGAAACATGGAATCCCGACCCCTGGACTGCCAAGGAATTCCCCCAAATTACATTTTAAAATCAAGAAAAATATAGCCAAATAGAAAAATAACAAGGATATGTTGAAACAAAGCACTAAAAGTTGTGACTCTCACCATACCAATATGGTGTAAAGAGGAAACACACCTCAGAAGTGAAAGTTGCCCATCTATATGTGGAGATCACTCTTAATAGTTAACTAGAGAAATGCAAATTAAGATGTAAAGAGATGTACATTTTTTTCTTGAGAAACTGACAATGATTTTAAAAATTGAGGGACTTCCCTGGTGGCCCAGTGGTTAGACTCTGCACTTCCACTGCAGGGGCACAGGTTTGCTCCCTGGTTGGAGAACCAAGATCCTGCGTGCTGAGCAGCTTAAAAAAAAGAAAGAAAGAAAGAAAGAAATGCCTATTGTGGTCCAGGATGTAAGGAAATGGGCACTTTCATATAGAGTGGAATTTTAGCTTTTCATGTTTGGAGAGGATAATTTGGCCCTTTAGATGTGTGAATAGCATTTAAGGTTTTTATACCTTTTGCCTCAGCAATTATATATCTGGGAATTTCTTCCGAAAAAATAATTATCAGTATGTGTTCAGAAAATTTAGATACAAGGGTGCTTTTTTTGCAATCCTGTAATTGGGAAAAATTAGAAAAAAGCTTTAATGTCCAATAATTGGAAATTAGCTAAGGAAGTAAAAGTAGGCCATTCACACACTGGAGGGCTGTTACCCCCTATCAGCACAGGCGAAGTCTTGGGTCTTTAGGGCATCCTGGGTGAGCAGTTGTTCCAGGTGGCCAGGTGAACAACCACTGTACTATTACTAGCAGTGACTGGAGTTCTTGGGGCACCAACACATCCTGGACACAGGACTGATGCTGTGCACTCATGGAACTGTCACAGCCACCTAGATGGGAGGATGCAGAGACCTGTAGGAGATAGGACCCCAGCCCCAGGTCACATTACCAAACCACTGAACTGGAACTGGAAGGCAGGTAAACCTGCTTCCAAGTCCTGTGTTCTTACCACTGTGCCAGGCTCCTGCCTGGATCACTCACCAGGAGGAGGCTTCTAGATCACCTGGTCCAACCTCCTCACTTTTCAGATGGAGAAACCGATGCTTAGAAAGGGTCTCTGCGGGTATTGTTTTGGGTTCTATGATCAAGATAACACCCTTGACCCCTTGGAGCTTAATTCTTCGGGTAGATGCACTGCAGGAAGTAAAAATTGCAATAAAGAAGATAAAACTAGTGGATAGAGATTGCCTGGCAGGAGGAGGTTGTGGAAAGGGTGGGTCAGGGAAGCATCCCTGAGAAACGACACATGTTGACGTTTGTGTGCCGAGAATATCAGGCCAGAGCTGGGGCAGAAGCTTCCTGGCAGAGGAGGCATCTAGCGCAACAGCCTCAAGTGCAAACAAGTCTGGTGTGAATGAAGGAGACCCAACAGGTTCAGGGAACAGGAAGCCTTATAATACACTATCTCATGCTCCCTGATAAGAAGTGAGCAGGCAGAGGATGCCTGTGGAGAGCCAGCCTCCAGGTGGAGGGGTGCAGTTACCTATGAGAAAGGGCTTGAGGAGCTGGGCTGGGCTGGAGACGGTGCTGTCTCCTTGAAGAACCCTTGGAATTAAAGAACTTCTGCCAGGTATTTTGACTGATGAACAGAACAGTGATGACTGGACATGATGCATTTCCAAAGGAAATCATAAATAGATAAAACCTGAGCTATCCAATAGGAGCCAAAATGTTTTTGGTTTTTTTTTAAAGGTGGTGGATTTGTTGCTGGGATACCATTCACATTTGGCCAGGCAGATTCCTCATTTGGTTGTCTGCAGATTCCACATTTGGAGGGGCTTGGTTGTACCCAGGCTCTGCTAACCCCTTGAGCCAAGGGCGAGAGACTTGAGATCCAGCCACGGAGTAACCCAGTCTTCAATGGCTCAGCTTCACCACTCTACTCGGATACCAGAACTGGCCCCAAACAACTTGGGGTGGTTTTCAAAAGGCAGTTATGACTTCAAAATTCAAACATGTGAGAAGCAGCAAAGATAAAATGAGACCAGTCTGGCTATACACACAGAGACACACACATACGCATGCTGTGTGACCTTAGGCAAGTCTCTAGACCTCTCTGTGTCTCCTGCTGCAGATTGAGAGGGCATGTGTGACTGTCTCTAAGGGGCCTTTTCTGGTATAAACTGACAATGAGTTCTGGTTTCTATGTTTGATTTGTCCCCAAGGAGGATTAATCCAAAGACTAAGCCATGGGCTCTGATGACATTTCTGGCAGAGGAGTTCAGAAGTGATTTGAGAAAAGGCCCATGAAGAGCTGAGGGTAATGGGTTCCCCTGGAGCGGCATTCATTTGGATCTGTAAGCCTCAGGGACTAGAGTAAAAAGGCAGTTTCATTACTTTGTGGCCTCAATCAGAATGTTAATATTACCAATGAAATTATTTTATGAAATCCAGCTCAATGGGAGAAAAAAATTTTTTTAATGTGAAGTTATTCGCAGACTCTGCTATATTCTGGAAGATGAAAGGGAAGAGCACAATGTAGAGATCAGAAGGGACCTTACAACTGGACACCTAGGACCTGCCCGGGGTCCCATGCTCTAAGAGGACCTCACTCAAGCCCCACAGGGTTCAAAATCCACAAGGCCACAGGGACCTGCCCACCCAGAGCCTACACCCCTCCCAATCCTGGGCCATCCCCTGAATTCCCTGCCCAAATGCCTGGAGCCGCATCCAGGGTCCAAGGAGCCTCTTCAGGGAGGACTGAGCCTCAGGGTGGTCATGGGACTACTTATGCCAGAAGAAGGTGGACTGGCTTGACTGGCCTGTGGGATGGAGTCAAGTGGGAAGAGAAGGGGGTGGGCCCCTGAGCAAAGTTAGCTTCCCCTGTGCTTCTGTGTCCAGACTGAAGCTCCGAGGGGTCTCAGACTTCTGAATTCAAACCTGGCCTTCCAGCTTGTTAGGAAGGTTTATTCACCTTCCTTTAACCCATTATGACAAAAAGATAGAAAATATTTTATTCAACAGTCTGTTTGTTGTCTATAACTTAATATTTAGACATATGGTGTATGCGCCTCCACTGTTACTGTAGCTCCAGGCCCAGCTAATGTCAGGAGGAGGCCTGCTCGGGATGCATTTTTCCTTCCACTGGTCTTGGCAGACAGCCAGGGTTCAGATACCAGCCCTGCCACTCACTTGGTCCTAGGCAAGTTAGCTTTCCTGAGTCAATTTTCTCATCTGTAAATGGGGACAGTAATAGTCCCAGTGTACAAGGTTGTTGTGGGGGTTAGATGCGATAATGCACGTTAAGAGCCTAGCACCGTGCCTGGCTCATGATAAGCACTGGGGAGTGTCAGCTCTCGGCACCATGTGCTTCATGTCCCGGCTGGCTGTAACTTGGTGTCCCTGGTCTCCTTATTTTCCAGACACCACAGCAGTATGAGAGAGAGTACAACAACAAGCGGTCAGGAGTAGGACCCAGCAAGTTCCACGGGTATGCCTACGACGGCATCTGGGTCATCGCCAAGACGCTCCAGAGGGCCATGGAGACGCTGCACGCCAGCAGCCGGCACCAGCGGATCCAGGACTTCAACTACACGGACCACACGCTGGGCAAGATCATCCTCAATGCCATGAACGAGACCAACTTCTTCGGGGTCACGGTCAGTCCCAGGCCCCTGGGCTCTGCTTTCCTTAGCGCCCCTTGGTGACACACAGGGCAAGAGGCACTGTGTTACAGGCCCTCTGATATATGCTTCATTTTTCGCTTGTTGAAATAACTTCCTGTGGGCTCTGTGGTTGCAAGGCTGCTGAAACGGGCATGGCCAGTAACGCTGTCTGATGTGTTGGGAAACTACCTGTCTATAACTTGTGGATTAGAAAGGCCATAGTGAGCTGACACAGAGCAGGTGGAATCCACCAGGCGGTGGGGTGGGGGTGAGTCAACAGAAGCTCTGGATCCAGAGTCAGGTTCAAATCCTGGGCATTCACTTTCAAGCTATGGTCTTCAGACTACAGAGTTTTTTCAGCCCCCAAATGGAAATAATACCTACCTGGCAAGGCAGTCATAAACATTAGCTGTTACAAATTAAAAACTGCCCTAGCAGGTGGTTGAGCAAGCTACTTGTTCTGAGTTTTAAGATTCTTGAAATAGCTGGCAAATGGGAATAATAATGTCTGTCTTGTACAGAAGTCAGGAAAATTGGAACGATGAGAATCAGTATTTCTTGAATGCTTATGATGTGCTAGATGTGTGCTAAGCATTTATGTAGATTAGCTTGATGATGTATGCCCAGTGCTAGGCACATGTAGATGCGGAGGAAATGCTCGTGGTTGTTGTAGTTAATAATTGTCTCACTGCATCTGTGTGCCATCCCTAGGAAGTGGGTGCTGTTACCACCCCCAATAAAGCTGAGGAGCCTGGAGCTTGGCACATTTAAGTACCACAGCTAATCAGAGGTAGAGTTGGGATTTGAACCTGGGTCTAGCTCTTAAAAGCTGCATCACACTACCTTCTGGTCATGAACATAAGTGGTAGTCATTTATGTCTCACAATGATGTATTTGTCACTGACTGTGCTCCCAGAATGGAGAAGGCGATGGCACCCCACTCCAGTACTCTTGCCTAGAAAATCCCATGGATGGAGGAGCCTGGTAGGCTGCAGTCCATGGGGTCGGGTCGCGAAGAGTCGGACACGACTGAGAGACTTCACTTCCACTTTTCACTTTCATGCATTGGAGAAGGAAATGGCAACCCACTCCAGTGTTCTTGCCTGGAGAATCCCAGGGACGGGGAAGCCTGGTTGGCTGCCGTCTATGGGGTCGCACACAGAGTCGGACACGACTGAAGCGACTTAGCAGCGGCAGCAGTGCTCCCAGAAAATTAGGGAAATTTGCCTAAAGAGTAGTTTGAAATGGCTAAAGTGTTGCCCGTTGTTCTAATTTCAAAAGGCATTTAGAGAATCCGTCTGTCTTGAGAGCATATAAGATGAGCTAACTGGGGTATTTCTTACAAGTTCATGTTCCTTTGCGCATGCGCTCAGGTTTGGGTTGTTGGTCTGATTTCTTACAAGTTCATGCTCCTTTGCGCATGCGCTCAGGTTTGGGTTGTTGGTCTGACGGGCCGGGACTTGTGCAGGTGCTGAGTGTAGGCTATGGCGTGGGCTCCGAGATAAGATGGACTCCTTGTCCTGGAGACTGTGGTCCAGAGGCAGGGCTGAGACCTAGACTCAAATGATATTAAGAGGTTGAAAGTGCTCAGCACCACGGGAGAGCCTGTGTGAGCCTAGAGGGATTTCTGTGACCTTTGATGAAGAAGTCACGGAAGACTTTGGAAGTGGAATCTTTGGGGTTGTGCCTTAGACCTGCAGACGGGGGCTGGCGGTCCAGCTGGATGGAGTGTGGTGAGGTGCATGTACTTTGTTGGGAATATTGAAAGGGAGGGTGGTGAGGCTGGGAAGGTGAGCTGGGGCACAGCTCTGTAGGGAAAGCTAAGGAGGCTGGCCTTATCTTACAGGCCAACAGTTTTCCAAGTGTGCCTTGACCAGCAGCACCAGCATCTCCTGGGAGCTGGTTAGAAATGCAAATTCTTGAGCCTAACCCCAGACCCACTGGATCAGAATCTCAGGGTTGGGGCACAGCCATCTGTGGTTTAACAGACCCCCTAATGCACAGTAGAGTTTAGAACCACTGCTCTGGGCATTGGGGAACATTGAGGTTTGCTAAAAAGAAGGAGAGTTCCAAATTCCTAAATAGAGCCCCTCTTGACCTGAGACCTGGACATTGCTCCCACAGCTCGGAAGTGAAGGCTCTTGTTAGTTATCGGTAAAGGTCATGTCTGCAGTGCATCCTGGACACAGACTGAAAACTTTACCAGCTTTCCTCAGCCCAGTGGTTTCAAAAAGTTCTTTTGTTTTATCCTCAGAACTTCTTGTTATCAGATTGTACGTGGTCCCTGGTGTGTAATATAAATTAAAGAGGAGATTCTCAGGTGAATGGAAGAAGAGCCCAGAGCCCTTCCAGATCAGCCCCCTCCACATCCCATCCCACCTCACCTCTCCCTCAGAAAGGCTCCGCAGAGCACCAAATGCTTTAGAAGTCCTTTCTGTCCATGGAACAAATTCACAGACAGAGCCTTAGAGAAGGGTGGAATTCACCAGGGGTCCCACTAGTAGCGTTGTGGCAAAGCTGTCTCAAAATATGGGTCCACTTTTTCAGGCCATCTTGTCACGCTTTGTTTCCTATTTCATAGAATGAATTTGTAGTATCCCAAGTTGAAGTGGCTGGATAGAGAGCTACAGAATCTAGGAAGCCTCTCCTAATCCTAAAATGCAGCATTTTGTCTAGATGCCTGATGTAGCTTAGGTGGAGATCATTTATAACTACTCCTAAATGCTGCCAAATAATACATGATCCCTACTTGATGCGCAATTAGATGAGGCTGCCTGAAAGGCTTTACACAGCTTGAAGATGAGTTTCTTTTTGATGGGACATTCCTTGACTCATATTTATGCCTGGTCTCATTTGTGACTCATGATTCAGCGAATGTCAGAACTGAAAGTGATCTTAGAGATCCTCAAATTCAACCCCCTCGGGTTGCAGATGAGTATCTGAGGTACGGATGGGGAGTTTCAAAGTCACACAGAAAGAAGGTTCAATTTAGGCAGGACAGTAGCTCAGATGGGCCTGCCGTCACCACACCGGTGCTGCCTCTCTCCTCTTTATACAAATCTTCCATCAGTTGAGAAAAAGATTGCAATAGTGAAACAGGTCTTCAGGTTTTTTTCCCCTTCCTCATCCCCTTCGTCACATATTAATATGTGCTTGTCACTGGGCTCGAGACAGGTTTCATTAAAATTGTCTTCTGATCAGAGAAAAAAGACCAATTTCTGACAAAAGAAAAAGTGTCCCTGTGGTCCAAGGAGACCGCAGAAGGCCAAGTTCAGACATAAATAAAGAGTTGGAAAGGAAGGGAACAGGAGGTAGAAATAAATTGAAGCATTTTCTGTTTGCTGAAGGGTTTTCATTATACAGCACACACAGTATCCATTTTTCCATTCTCAGGCAGACACTTTATTCTGGGTCACCCTCATTCAGCTTGTTTACTATACGGAAAATCGTTTAAACACATTAAATTAATTATATCCGTGACTCAATTTCAATTGATTCAGTATGCATTCTCGCCTGGGAGCCAGGCCTGTGGCTGCCAGTTGGTGTGTTAAAGAGATTTCTTCGGGCACCCCAGGTCGGGACTCTGGCTTAGTCTGGGGCCCTAGTGTCTTTAATTTTCTTAAGAGCTCTCCTCCCAGCCACCTTCCTCCGAGAACACTGGAGAATAGGACCTGTGTCCCCAGCTGTACACTGATGGTCTGGGGTGCCTGCTACCTCTGATTCCCTGAGCCCACAGTTCCGGTTTCTGGCCCTGTCATTACCTCTCTCTGCTCTGCAAATCTCAGAATGCTTTCTCACCCGGAAGCCCTTCTTCTAACAAACACCTGATAAAACTCAGGCTCAAACTGGCTGTTAGGTCTCAAAAGCCCAGAGCATCCTGAGAATCCCAGTCCGCAGAGTTCCTCTAGGGCAAGGATTCCTAAACGTCTATACACATGTGGGAACCTCCCAGGGAACTTTGTTAAAAATGCAAATTTCCTAGCCCTGCCTCAGAACTTCTGATTGAGTGGCTTTGCAGTAGCGCCAGAAAATTCCCATTATTAACAACAAGTAGTCCTGGTGAGTCTCAAATAGCGACGTTTTGAGAATTGCTTGGGGCTCTGGCAGATGTATTCCTCCATTCATTTGCTCCTTAGCAGATCCTGTGCTGGGTGCTAGGAGCTGGGAGCGCAAAGAAGAATGATGTGGTCTGTGGGTTCCCTACCCAGTGGTAGAGAGATGGTAGATAACAATTGCCAGTCACTGTCCAAGGTCAGCCCAGACCCTTGGAGCAGGGACTCCATTCTGCTTATGAGAGGAAAAACCAGGAAGCTGTCCTGGATTTTCCCACAGTTCAGTAAGCAAAACTCCATGTGTGGGTAACCACAAGGTCCCTGTGCTGCGAGTTCTCCCTGTGCCATGCCCGGGGGAGTGAGGGTGCAATGCCAAGTTCCCTCCTCCCTAGCACTCAGGCCGTATACTGTGGTTTAATAGACTCTTCCAAGAAGGCTTTTCTACCAAAGAGACACTGAATTCATCAACAAGCTAATATCCATAACCCTTCAAAGGCTACTTGGGAATGTGTGCTGAGTTTCCAGGTAAAAAACCAAAGCTTAAATTTTTGGGGGGTGAACATGTTTTAATTCCTCCCAGTTATCTTTTGGGTGTGTCAGACCAAGATACAAGGGCTCTAACCAGCAGTATCCCTCCTTTAGTGAATGTTTCTTCTGGTTTGTCTTTTGAAACTACACCGTATTTATTTTGTGGTGCCTATGACAAAGGCTAAATTCATAGAATCTCATTGTATCCTATCGTGTGCACCAGTTTCTCCAGGAAGTCACTGAGAGCCTTTACCCCACACTTGGGTCAGGGCTGGGAGGCTTACATGAGCACTTGGGCATGGAGAAATTGAAAGGGGCTCTTGGGAATATTTTTGACCGTGAGAAGAGGGTCCATTCTTTCTAAACTATTTCCTGTGATCACCTCCTCATTCCCTGTGGGTGGACCTCATATAGAAGCAATCACAGCGGCAAAGAGGGTGACCCATGAGTTCCTCCAGATATAATAATAGACCCAATCTTCATCCTTCGCCCAGCCTCTCTCAAACAGCTGCGGGCCTCGACATCTCAATTTAACATCTCGGGAGAGGCCTGCAGCCTTAAGTTCAGGCAGTCACCTCTGATGGCTGTTATCACTAATTGATCTCGCCAAGAAGGTTACGAAGACAGCAGGTGGCAGTTTGCAGAGTTCATTGATCTGTTTGTGTTTGTTGCTGAAGAATGGGAATCCAGCCTTCACCAGTGTGCCCCTTAAACTTCAAGTTTTTATGGGAGATTTTTACAAAATTATCTCTCAGATCAGATCAGATCAGATCAGTCGCTCAGTTGTGTCCCACTCTTTGCGACCCCATGAATCACAGCACGCCAGGCCTCCCTGTCCATCACCAACTCCCGGAGTTCACTCAGACTCACGTCCATTGAGTCAGTGATGCCATCCAGCCATCTCATCCTCTGTCGTCCCCCTTCTCCTCCTGCCCCAATCCTCCCAGCATCAGAGTCTTTTCCAATGAGTCAGCTCTTCGCATGAGGTGGCCAAAGTACTGGAGTTTCAGCTTTAGCATCAGTCCTTCCAAAGAAATCCCAGGGCTGATCTCCTTCAGAATGGACTGGTTGGATCTCCTTGCAGTCCAAGGGACTCTCAAGAGTCTTCTCCAAAACCACAGTTCAAAAGCATCAATTCTTCGGCGCTCAGCCTTCTTCACAATCTCTACTAAGACTCAAATACTGCCCCCATCCTCAATCAATATTTTTCCTGAAAAGAGGACATCCTGGAGTAAGCTCAGTTTGGCTGGGATCCCAATCACTAAGTTCTTGAAACCAGGTCATTAGAGGAAGCTAACCAGCTCCTCGTCCCAGGAAAATGACACTCTGTTGACTGAAGCCTCATTTATTTCATTCCCACTGTTGCTTGGCCATGCTGTGACCCTGAAGTTGCACGGTTGATTTTTTTATCAAACAGGAAACTTTATGCTACACACACACACACACACACACATGAATGAATTAAACTTCGTGTTGTTCAAGTCCGCCTATCTCTCCTGCCTCTCTGATCTTTGGGGTCCTGGCTTTATTCTCCAATACAGAAGCTTCCCACCAGCCACCCATTTGTGCCTTCTATTTGATATCATCATTTTGCTTTAGATTTTTTTTTTTAGGCTGAATTTGAGTGAGCCAAGAACTAGAGTACTAGGAACTCCACCCAGAAGTAGAGAAAAGCCTACCAACTTAGGATTTGACCCCTTTGGGGGCTGGTCATTCAACCAGTCATGACTCCATCCCCTGGACTCACCTGATTCCACCTGTTTCGATTTTATCCTCGAAGCAATCACTGGAGAGCTTGTCAGAAACTCTGCCATGGTCCGAGTGTGATGTGCCAACTGCGTGTCCCAGAAAACGGGACTTGTCCCAGTGACCTCGTGCTAGGTCCCGACGCCACTCAGGCTTTTCTGTTCTCAGGTCTCCCTTTCATGAGTGTTTCTTGGCTGTTGTCCAGGATCAACAGCAAACCCTTCCAGAACTTCCTCTGCACCCCACTTGTCTCCACCCCACCCAGACCCAAGGAGATCCACTGAAATTGCAGTATATATTAACTTAACATGGGAGCTGGTTTGGGAACCTCATTTCTCTCCCTTTATTCCCTGGCTAAGCAGCCTACCCGCAAACTCACATAAAATCCACCATTTCCCAGGGCGTGGCAGTGATGAACTGTAACAGGAAACGAAGATTTGAAAAGTCAGGCAAAAGGAGGCCACAGTTCAGCCCAGCTCTTAGAACTGTGTGACCTCAGGAAAATTGCTTACCTATCTGTGCCTCAGTTTCCTCATCTATGTAGGGAAATATAACCTACTTCATAGGGTTGATATGAGAAATAACAATGGTGTTTAGTACCCAGTGGTATCATCACCATTACTATTATTATTATTCCCATGCTATTATGATGATTTTTCAAAGCCCAGTTTATGCAGGTCTAAATCAAGGAATATTCAGAATCAAGTCTAACCATCATTCTCTCTCTACTAAGTGCCAGTCTGTTTCACATATATTATCTCGTTTAATTCTCTCAGCAAATTGTGAACTTGTATTAAGGTTGTAGGAACGCTTTTGAGTTCTCTACCTGCTGCCACCATTCACTCTAGGGATTTGATAGTCACCTTAAAGGTGGAAGACATCTGCTCACAGTCCTCCCTTTGTTCCTCCCTTTAGTCGAGCTCCATGCCACTTAGGGTCCCACAGCCCTAAGAATTATCACTCAGTATCATACACAAAAACTAACAGCAGCAGGTGCTGTTGGTGCCCCAGCCAGATCCCTGCCCTTTTAGGAGTTAGGTGAGATTTGCCCATTCCCCAGCTGTACAGGTGCCCCTGCCAGTGTCCCCCATGGATGGAAACCTCCTAGCCTGGAGGTGCCTGGGACTCACACCCCTCCCCGCAGCAGCCTGCAGGGATGACTGGGTGGTGTGTTGGTGACACCAGTGCTGTTCACCTCCAGGGGCTCCCTGGAGGATCAGGCTGAGACTTGCCTTACTTGGAAACACATCCCACAGAGCTTGGCCTCTTCCCTCTCCCTCTCTCCCTTACAGGTGTCTCCTGAGAACACATGTTTAATCTATCCCTTGCACATGATTCCCTGTCCTAGGCTCTACTTCCAGGGGACCCAATCTGAGACATCTAGGTGTCTTTGTGGGAAATTTAAACATTTTAAAGAGGGAATTTTTACTGTAAGCTAATTGTTAACTGTGCATGAAGTTTAGCACCAAGCCTCTCCTGTCACCTCCCCCATACCAGGTAGCCAGTTCCAGACTCCTCTCCCTTACAGTCCGTCGCACCCCGCTCCTATCCCTGCCTCTTTCAGTCTGCCTGTGGGAAAGCCGTATTCATATTCTCCAATGAATTAGCAGCTCCCAGATTTGTGGGTCCGGTCCCCTCAGTACTTCGCCTGGCACTTACACCTGGAGGAATCTCAGTAAACACTGGTAACCTTGAGTTAACTTCTTGGGATTGAATTCACATACGATTGAGAAATTCAGTCACACTCTCCTACTCTGCTGCCTCCCAGGCTTCTATAAACTAAAGACTTTTGCTATCCAATAAATAATCAGAACTGACAACAGAAGTATTAACAGGGTCTATAGTTCTTGAATCTGCTGATAGTGATGCCCAAATTACTGCTGTGACATCTGGTGTCACTGTTCCACGCAGGTTGTGGAAATCTCCCTGACACATGTATATGTGGGGATGGGCATGAAGGGCTCTCACTGTTTACTCTGAGAGGCAGGAGAGAAACCCAGCCTTTACCCCTTCCCGAGTCTTTCCCATCAGCATTTCACTAGGACTCAAATCCCAGAGCCTGAGGAGGGAGGGAGTGGCTCTTGGGCCCTCTGTAACTTCAGACTGTCAGGAGCATTTCCTGGAGGTAATTAATTGCTAGTAATAAACAACAACTATAACAATAATCCTCGATGTGACTGCCCTGTGCACAGGGTACATTTATAGTCTCTGTCTTCTTCTTTCCTCAATACAATTACATTTATTAACATCATGCTAATAATAGCTCTCAATTAATGAGCTCCTCCTGCCTCCCAGGCAGCATCCTGAGCACTGTACACATGTTACTGAATGTGATGTTTAAGACAGCCACCCGGCAGGGGATGTGTAATTTCCAGTGCCGGGAGTGCTTCTCCCAGGGAGCTGCATCTGCCTCTCTAGCCGACGTCCCATCTTTGTCCACGCATCCACACGTGCTTCCCTGGCACCCTATTCAAAACTGCAGTCCCGTCCCTTTCGTTCTTCTTCACAATAGTTACCTGACTTGATGTGCACTCTTTTTTTCTTATTCATTGTCTGTTTCATTTTCTGCCATATCTCTGAGACTTAGAACTGGGTACCTAGGACATAGTAGATGCCTACTAAATATCTATTAAATGAGTGAATGATTTAGCTAATTAGCAACCATATCATTATTTAAAAAAAAAAAAAAAGGCTGAGCAGACTGAACAAAGATAAATGATTTACTGAGCATCTTATAAATAGCCAGTGTCACTGCATTCAAAGCTGACCAGTCTGGCTGACTCAGAAGCCCATGTTCTTAACCATTTAGGTGTTCTATTAACTCAACTAGCATTCCCAGCACACCCTATCAGCCAGGCCTGGGCCAGGCAGGAAGAGTAAGATAAAAGGCTTGCCCTGCAAGGAACTCACTGTCCAAACAACCATATTAGATGCTCTGGAGAGAGAGCAGGAACCATTCTCCCCATGTTAATAGGAAAGGATATCGAGGTCCCCACTCTGCACTTGGTTATTTGTGCGTCCATCTGCCCCTTCCCACTGGACAGTGAGCCTCTGAGCCCCTACCTGGCGCTGGGGCCTGTAATCCTCTCTGTATCCCTGTGTAATACTGGCCCTTACTCTATGAAACACGTTTGCTGACTGAATGAATTAGGAAATTGTAGCTCAGCAAGGCAAAGTAGCTATGCTTGGGTCCCACAGAGTATTGCTAGTGAGCCTCTCTCAGATCCACATCCCAGGGCTTCTGATTCTAAATGCAAGTGTCTTCAGATCTGTTCTGGGGTACTGCTTGGCTGCTCTCCCCCCGTTTATTTAAACACAATTACAAATGACTGCAGATAATGTACAGCACAGGGAAGAAACCTACTCCTTCTGCTGTCAGATAAATTTGAAAGATCAAAATAATGTGGTTTAGCAATTTGTTTGAATTGATGCCTAGCCTTCCAAAGCTTGAAGGTTTGACTTCCTCAAGTCAGGGCAAAAATAGCTGTTTCCTTGTGAGAAGCAGTGTGGGGGAGTGTACCATCTTATGAGAACTTCAGCAGAAGCCCTGTGTACAGATTCTGTTCAGGTGCCTGCAAGAAACAGACTAAGGGAAGGTTCAGTGACATGGTGGTTGTACTAACATTGCTGTAATAACTGATGTCATGATGATAGGAACGGCTAACAGTGCTGAGTGCTCACTATATGCTGGGTAATCTGCTAGGCCCTTAAATGTAGTATCTCATTTCATTCTTATAATAACCCCTGTTACGAGCTTGGAAGAAGAGCTATGACAAACCTAGACAGTGTATTGAAAAGCAGAAACATCATTTTGCTGACAAAGGTCCGTATAGTCAAAGCTATGGTTTTTCCAATAGTCGTGTATGGATGTGAGAGTTGGACCACTCTCACGAACAAGGCTGAGTGTGAAGAACTGATGCTTCCAAACTGTTGTGCTGGAGAAGACTCTTGAGAGTCCCTTGGACAGCAAGGATATCAAACCAGTCAATCCTACAGGAAATCAACCCTGAATATTCATTGGAAGGACTGATGCTGAAGCTGAATCTCCAATATTTTGGCCACCTGATGCAAAGAGCTGGCTCTTTGGAAAAGACCCTGACACCGGGAAAGATTGAGGGCAAGAGGAGAAGGGGGCGAAAGAAAATGAGATGGTTGGATGGCATCACTGACTCAATGGACCTCAGTTTGAGTAAACTCTGGGAGATAGTGAAGGACAGGGAAGCATAGTGTACTGCAGTCCATGGGGGTCATAAAGGGTTGGACACAACTTAGTGACTGAACAACAACAGCAAAAATCCATGTGTTGACCTCTAATGAAAAGTACCTCAGAATGTGATCTTATTGGGAAATCAGGTCCTTACAAGATGTAATTAGTCAAGATGAGGTCATACTAGAGTAGGATAATCCAGTGCAAATAGTGTCCTTATAGAAAGTGGAAATTGGGAGACAGACATACCCACGGGGAAGAGCCCCACGAGAAGATGGAGCCGTAAGCTAAGAAATGCCGACGACTGCCAGCAAGCTACCGATAGCTGGGGAGCTGAGTTTCCCTCACGGCCCTCAGAAGGAACCAGCCCTGCTGACACCCTCGTCTTGGGCCTCTGGCCTCTGGAACTGTGAGACAAGAAATTTCTTTTAAATCACCCAGTCTGGGTATTTTGTTAAGGCAGCCTTACCAAACTAATATTCAGTACAATCCCACACAGTGGAGATGTTATAGACTGTTATTATCAGCATTTTTCAGGCAAGGAAACTAAGAGGTTAGTTTACCCAGGATCACAAAGCTCGTGATAGAGGAGCTGGGTGGCCATAATATTGGAGTTTCAGCTTCAGCATCAGCCCTTCCAATGAACATTCAGGACTGATTTCCTTTAGGATGGACTGGTTGGATCTCCTTGCTGTCCAAGGGACTCTCAAGAGTCTTCTCCAACACCACAGTTCAAAAGCATCAATTCTTTGGTGCTCAGCTTTCTTTGTAAATAAGAGGCAAGGCTGAAGCCAAGACTGTGGTCTTTCATTTCTAGGTGGGCGATCCTCCTTGACACCCAGCTGCTGCCATCTGGGGGGATGTTCTACACGTCTCAGTTTGGCCAGATCATCCTAGAAGCAGCACCTTGCCTTTTACTCACTGCGTCCCTGATTGGGGAGAGGGAGGGTACTTTACTACCCTCTTATTCATATATATTTACATTTATACACACATACACATTTATTTCTTTTTCTGATTACTGAAATATCACATTTCCATTACAGAAAATGTAAACAGCACAAGACAAGCACCAAAGAGAAAATTGAAGTCACCATAACTTCATCAATCAGACAGACCTGCGGGGTCCTGTAAGCACTTACACTTCACACTCAGATATCTTTTTCTTTTATTTAATTCTTTCCAACCATTTGTTTTGATCCTTCACATTATAAAGCTTCTTCTATGGCAATGGTTCTCAATCTTTTTACCTCATCTCTCCTTTTTTAAAAATTATAATCAAATGTATGTAACATAAAATTTACCATTTTAACCATTTGTAAGTATACAATTCAGTGACCCTGAACATATTCACACTGTTGTGAAACCATCACCACGTCCATCTCCAAAATGCTTTACTCTTTCCAAACAGAAATTCTGTCCTTATTGAACAATAACTTCCCATTAGGAGTGATCGTTTTAAGCTATGATTTATTTTGGGGATATTTATTAGTTATTTTCAAGTGTTTGTCAAGATATCATAAGTGATTTGCTAACTCATTTTAAAGAGAAATTATAGTATTTGCAAGCTGTGTCCAACCAGTTATTAGCCCAGCAAAAGTTTGGTTGCCTTTCCAATACAGAAACCTAAGAATGTACATTTTAAAATGTTGAGAATATAAATAGTGAGCAAACATTTTCAAGTAAGTAATATAGTTAGACATTAGTGGTATCCCCACTATTAAGGAAAATCTTTAGATAAAGATACACCCAGATCCTGTATGGGAAACAAATCTGAAGAGGTCTGTAATACTAATACACCCCATGCATTTCTCTCTGCATCAGATCAGAATGCCCCCCAGTGTGTGTCAAGGTGTGTTATCCTGTGAGCTTGCTAAGCAGGAGGGAAGTCGTCTATGATCAGGGGAGGACAGCTGACATAAATTTCAGCTGACAAGCTTTGAATGCTAATGGATGCCAGCTCAGCCTGTGTGTACTTGAGCAGGGGTTACTCACACACACTTGGATGTAAGCCTCTGTGCCTGCCAAGCTAATGGCCAGCCCTGTGGGAAGGGGGTGAAAGAAGCTGGAAAGATTCCTTTTCTCATGGAATTGCAATACCATTTCACCCCCTTTCTTCTTTTTCAGTGGAATTCAAGCTTTCTAGAATTCTTGCTTAAACCAGTGTTTGGTAATGTTATCCTAAAACAATAAAGAAGCCTGTTACCAGCAAAAGGGGTTTATATAGGAGCAACAAAGAATTGCAATTCAGGACATGAAACCATGGCAAACTACATGTAAGTCCAGTTCAGCATGGGAGACGAAACTCTTTTATAGAGAAGGGGAAGTTGGAAGGGGCTATTATAAACAAAAGTCCATTGAAGGAAATGGGGAGTTCGAATTATAGTGGCTTTTTATTGGCTGAGTTGTGACAGTCTCTCATTTGCAGACCTGTTGCCAGGCAAGGAGAAGTCTTTCCTGCTGGTGATAGTAAGCTAGGGTCGCTTCCTGCCAGAGATACAAGGTATGTCTCTCTCTGTTGGGATGTATGTTGAGAAAGTGAGTAATATGAGTGATTTGTGTGTGAGAGCTCCCCCTTCTGGCCTCCTGATGACAATTTTTAGTGAAATTTTATTAATTTTCATTGAGTAGAGAGACCTGGGGGCTTCCCAGGTGGTTCAGTGGTAAAGAATCTACCTGCCAATGCAGGAGACACA